>NW_026058436.1:0-34080 GCF_023721935.1 Panthera uncia
CAGAGACTTGGGGAGAACGCTGAAGGCCACTCCGCTTTCCCCCCTCTGCCTTCTTTGTCCCTCCATCTGGCTCCACACAGCTCTCCTCCAGGCCCACAGGCGCCTCGTGTGGTTCACAAATACAGTGCTGGAGAAGGCGGCTGAGAGAATGAATACTGTCATATGTGTTGCTGGGCCAGAATGGCCTTGTGAGCCACACCTGTCAGTGCGTCCTCAGGCCATGGGTCCGTGTGACATGAGGGAGGCCTCGAGAGGCTTGAGGTCTGGGGTCGCTTTGTGCAGGGTGTGGGGAGACCCGCGGAGACCTGGGGCCCTCCTGTCCCTGGGGGTTCCTATGCCCCAACTCTGGCACCTCCAGAATGCGGTCTCTTGGCTGCCACACTGTGAGTCACAGAACCGGGGGTGGCAAAGGGGCTTGGCTTCATGCATCCCAATTGCTTGTACACCAGTGGGGAAACTGAGGCCAGAGCATCAGGGAGATGTAGGCCAGGACAAGAACCTAGGGCATCTCTCTCCTCTGAGGTTTTGGATACCTCCTCCTGCTCTCTGCCAGGAGACCTGGCTTTGAATTTCACTCTGCCTCCATCTAGCTGGGTGGAAATGGGACAGGCAGCTAGCCTCTCTGAGCCTCAGTTTCTTCATCTGCAAAAAAAGGATATTAATGGCCACCTCCCAAGGTGGTTGTGAGGACCGCATGAAGTGATTCATGTGAGGTGCGGAGCACAGGGCTGAGCACGGAACAAAAACAAATAGCTAAGGTCTATTAAACTATCATAATGTTACTGCTATTATTAGCCCCATTTTTCAGATGGGGAGACTGAGGCACAGACAGGTTAAGTGTCTTAGTGGGCTGAAGGAACTGGGATTTGAGCCCAAGTATTATGACTCTCTAGTCCTCACATTTAGTCATGTCACTTCGAGCCTCGGTGTCCCCATATTTAAAATGGAGCTAGTGATACTGATCTTGAGGGATGGCTTTGAAAATTAAGATCATGAAAGGCCCGTGCCCAGCGGGGTGCCTTGCGTCAAAAATGCTGCTTTACATAAGGATCTTCAGGCTTCAGGGTAGGAAGCATGGATTAGCAGGGTCATGGCTCCACCTTGTGGTGTCGTCTGGGGACTGCATCCCCATCACCCGGCCGTCCCGCCAGTCTGTTCTTACTCCTTCCGGAGGTGGAGGGATGAGGGCGAGGGGGCAGCTGAAGCTCATGCAGTTTCCACCCCTGTGATTGCAGGGGCTTCTCTCTGGGGATCAGGGGTGACGCAGAGGGTTTGACTGCGGGTTCTCACACCCCCTTGAACTTTTCTTTTCTTTTTTTTTTTTTAATTTTTTTTTCCAACGTTTTTTATTTATTTTTGGGACAGAGAGAGACAGAGCATGAACGGGGGAGGGGCAGAGAGAGAGGGAGACACAGAATCGGAAACAGGCTCCAGGCTCCGAGCCATCAGCCCAGAGCCTGACGCGGGGCTCGAACTCACGGACCGCGAGATCGTGACCTGGCTGAAGTCGGACGCTTAACCGACTGCGCCACCCAGGCGCCCCCCCCTCGAACTTTTCTATCCACATCTCTGCACGGTTGCTCCGTTGGCCTCATTGGTTTTAGACTGTTACCCGGTGGAGGCAGCTTGCTACGCAGTCCCAGCCTCTGCACTGCCGCTTTCTTCATGAAGTTTTTTAGGGTTACCCTATGAGATAGGGGCTATTCTCACTCCCGTTTTGCAGAAGACAAAACTGAGGTTCAGAGAGTCGGTGGAAGGGCAGGATTTGAACTCAGGTCTAGCTGACTCCAAAGCCTGGCCCCATCACTGTTGCACCAAAGAGCTGTGACAGGGGCCACCCACTCCCTGTCACAGCCTTATCATGAAGGTCTCATGCAAAGCAAGGGTCAGGGCTTCAGTGATGTGGGACCTACTGGCCTGACATTCCTGCTCCTTCCCACCCATCAGGAAGATCTCAGGTTCCCTCTGAGGCCCGGATTCTGACCTTCCAGGATTCTAAACGTGTGTTCTCTTGTTCCTCAATTTTATTTTTTCCAGGCAGATCCTGAAGTGTATCTTAAACCTGAAAAAGCGGCTTTGGAGCAAATTCATTATACAGGAGAGGAAAGCGGAGGACAGATAAGTGGGAGATGAGGGTACAGGGTCCGAGGGTCCCAGGAAACCTCACTGGTGGCACCCATTGCCTCTGGGCCCTGGAGGGCTTATAGCTCGTCAGCGGCCTGGTATCGTGCGTCTTACGGGAATGCTGTGGCCCTACTTACCGGGTAGAAGATGGCCCCAGCTTCAGCGGCCAGCGACAATGCTCAAACCCTCGGCTGTACGGCAGACCTACCTCCTGATGGGGGCGCCATGTTCACAGCCCGGTCTTCCCCCACAGGAGCTCCATTCCTTTGGTTCAGTTCTTAGAGACTCCCCTGCCATAACCAGCCCCATGCTGACCTACCTTCCTGGAGAGGTACTCCGTCTTCCAGCACATCCAAGCCCAAGCCCAACAAAGGGACTGTTGGCAGTTCGGCTGTGGCAGATCATCAAGTGACGGTCTGTCGAGATGGGGCCAGAGTTCCACAGTGACTCTCCGGGGTTTAAACATCCTTACTGGAGTCCGACAGGGTGCCATGCTGATCCTGCAGATAGGAGGACCACTGGGCCTCTGC
Organism: Panthera uncia; assembly: GCF_023721935.1. Lineage (NCBI taxonomy): Eukaryota > Metazoa > Chordata > Mammalia > Carnivora > Felidae > Panthera > Panthera uncia. The sequence goes on from NW_026058436.1 coordinate 2,655, forward strand.
AACTGGCAGCAAAGAGAGACATGAAAAGTTGTCACTGTGAAGCAGGCCTGTAGTAGCACATGGGAGAGGACAAGAGCGGAGGCCGGAGAGGCCCCTGGAAAAACCATGGCCACTACAGGCCTCTCCGGCCTTTGGCCTTGTCCTCTCCCATGTCCCCAACACTCATCGCTGAAGGAAAGGCTTTCGGAATCTGTGCATATTTTACAGGTGGGACAGGAGAGGCCCAGAGAGAGGAAAGGTCTGGTGTAAGGTCACCTGGAGAGCTAGTAGCTGAACTGTGGCTTGAACTCAGTTCTCAGGATGCCGAGGCCAGGGCTTTCTCTGGCCATCTTCCCTGGCTTTCGCCACAGCCACGGAGAAATCCCAGGGAAGCCACTAGAGGCCTCTCAGATGAGTCAGGCCGTTCCTGGCTCTACAGGGCGACTACAGGCTGCCCCTTCCTGCTTGAAGGGGATCGCGTCTCCTCCCCTGTCTTTTGCTGGGGACCCAATCTTGGTGAGAAACCTAGAGGAGACGGAGGTGGGCTGAGGCAAGCTATGATGATAGTCCTGAAGTCTGGCCAGGACAGCTCTCCTTTGTCCACTGCTCCTGTCTCCTCCCTTCCTTCCCCCACCCCTCAGCATAGGGGATTTGGGAAATAGAACGAAAACACAATGATGTAATAAAACAACAACAACAACAACAACAACAAAACCTTCCTGAGGTGCCTCGGTGGCTCAGTCAGTTGAGTGTCCAACTTTTGATTTCAGCTCAGGTCATGATCTCACGGTTCACGGGTTTGAAGCCTGCGTTGGGTTCTGCACTGACAACATGGTGCCTGCTTGGAATATTCTCTCCCCCCCTCTCTCTGCCCTTTCCCTGCTCACTCTTTCTCTCCCTCTCAAAATAAAGAATAAAATAAAACTTAAAAAAAAAAAAACCTCCTTTAAGACTCAGAGATCACTTGGTTTTATTGGAGAGCTTCTCACAATAGAGTTGTGCAATATCCCGGGAATCTCACCACGATGCTTTTCACCAAAGTGAGACAGCCTGGAAACTTACATATAATACTAAGAACAACCTCACTTTAACACCAAGAGAATGGGTTAGCCCAGAAACCCAACGGTAATACCTTCACTATGGAATGAGATATCCCGATAGCTGACCACAACAGTGAAATATTTGAGGAACCCCATGATAGAAGTCTTCCCTATGGGGTAGGATATTCCAGGAACCCCACAACACTGATCATTATGGAGTAGAGAACTTCAGCAATTTCCCTGAAGTACTATTACAGAGTGAGTGAATTTCTTGACAATACTCTTCACCATGGAGTAGGTTAGTTCAGGAGCTCTATCTCAATGCTGATGCCTGCGGAGTGGGCTATCCCCAGAACTCCGCTCCTACATTGATCATTATGGAATGGGCTGCTTCAGGAAAATCTATAACAAGGATCACGATGGAATAGGAGAACCTAGAATTCAAATCTAACATTAATCACTATGGAGCAGGCTATCTCAGGAACCCCACTGGTCACTGTGGCATTGCTTATCCAAAAACCCAGCTTTAGTGCTCCTTATGGATCAAAATATGGATTCTGTGTCAGGGAGGCTCTCCATGGCCCCAGAGCCCATGCTTTCAGAGCCCTTGAGAAAGGACTGCTCAACACTGAAGAAGGCAATGAGGTTGGGAAACAATGGGGGTGGAGATGAGAAGAAAAAACTTACTTTCAATCAGCCAGTTAATGAAAGAGGCCGGGAAGTGTTTGTCCTGGGAAAAACTGGAAAGCCTCCATTAATTGAGCACCATCTGCATGCCAGGCCCCAAGTCTCTCATTTGATCCTTACAACAAACTTGCCATAGAGGGATTATAGACAAGAAAAAGGAGACTTGGAGATGTGAACTGCTTTGCCCAGGTCTTACAGTGAGCTGGTGGCAGAGCTGTTCCTACAATCTGGATTCCCAACTCTGAGTCTGGGCAGTTGAGTGCTGGAAGGCATAGGGGATGTTGTTTCCAAAGTCCCTGAAGGTCCTACTTTGTGGAACAAACCATATTCCTCATAATCAGAACTTCCCATGAGCCGGGGTGCTGGCTGGACCATGTTCATGTTTAGAAGAAGCTCAGAAGAGAGGGATGCAGGAGAGGCCACCATGGGCCACTCCCCCAGCATGGACCACTTCTCCACCGTGGACCACTTCTCCAGCCTGGACCCCACATATTGTGATCCTAAGTAACTAACCTGATTGTTTATTTTATGGATATAAATCTAGGGGAAAGGGGAATAAACCACTAAGTTTTGAATCTCTACTCTGTTGGACAAGGAACCAGACATCTTCTCATCTAATCATTGTACTATAGTTCATACATGTCAAAAAACCATAGATTAAGATACACATGATCTTAATGTGCCACTAAGAATTTTTTTTAATTGCCAACTATGGGATACCATTGAATATAAGACACATGTCAACTTCAGAAATGGTACAATGTGGGGGAAATATGTGTCTTGGAATTGATGAGCTATGATCACTTCATATGGGTCTGATAATCACTCTCATCTGACAGATGAGAGAATTGAGGCATGGAGAGCTAAGGCCATGTGCCCAAGGTTGCACAGTCAAGCAGCAGCCAAGCCTGCCTCTCTTGACAGGGCAGCTGTGGCACATTTGCCTGACAGAGAAGACCAGTGAGTGATAGGGTGGGGCCACCACCGAGCTAGTCTCAGATGTGAAGGTTTGGCTAATCTCAGAAGATTCTCAGGAGAGAACTTGCTGATTTTACCTGAAAGTCCAGGCAGTAATAAGGCTCAGACGATGTGGGCACTTGGGTGAGAGCAGAGTAAAGGTTCCTAAATAACTTAAGTGAGTGGACGTCTGAAGGAGAGAGAGGGACAGAGGTGGCAGTGGGAGGGAGGACAAGAGGAGACACAAGAGATCAAATTGAAATACAGACTCAGAACCTCCTTTGTCCTTGTCATACACAGACTTATCCAGAAGGGGGAGATAATTCCCAAATTGCTGGAAAATACATCGTAGGCCCAGAGCCCTACCGTCTTCCAGCACAAGAGAGTGCAACATTCTTAACTTGGCACATAACAATCCGTCCATCCATCCCTTTATCTGTCTGTACACCCATCCATTATCCTTCATCTTTCCCACTTCTCTTATATCCATCCATCATTTTTACTGTCTCCTATTCTTCCATCCATTCACCCATACATCTAAATTCCCTTTCCTTCATTCTTCCTTCTTTCCATTCTCTTTCCATCATATTCTGTCCATACCTCCTTGTATTTATCCAGCCACTCATCCATTCTTCTATCCACCCATACTATCATACATGTTTTCATTTTTCTATTTTACTATTCGTTAATACTTCCGCCCCTTGTTCTGTCATCCAGCCACATTCTCCCCTTTCATTTCCAGTTCATACTCCAACAAAGTATATATGGAGTGCCTGCTCTGTGCCCAAGTAGGAGCTATAAGACAAACACAAAAAAGACTACGACAGAGTCCCTCCCCTCAAGGAGCTTTTGTTCTAGTGGAAGAAACCAACAGTTACTATACAATATGATAAGTGTAATGGATACATGCGCACAAGGTCGTGGCAGTCCTGAGGAGGGAGTCAGCCCGCCTGGAGAGATCTGGAAAGACTTTGGAGAAGACAAACTATTGGAGCCACAACTTGAAGGGGTGTGGGATTTTTCCAGGCAGAAGGAGGAGCAAAACTATAATGTGTGAAAAGGTCCTGGAGTTTATGGGATGTCTGAGATCAGCTGGCTGGAGCAGCAAGGTGGGGACAGAGGACAATAAGGCTGGAGCAGGAAAGGCCTTGACTGCCAGTTTTGGGGGTTTGAACTTGATCCTCCTGGTAACGGGAAGCTCCAGAAGATTCTGATCAGAGATAGGAGTCAGAAAAATCTCTCTGAAGCCATGAAGGGGAGAAAACAGGAATGGGTGGGGTGGCTACTGCAGTGTCTTAGCAAGAGAGCAATGCTCAGGCCCATGGCACATCTTACTTTTCAGAATGCTCAACTGATTGATGATGCAGAGCCAGAATCAGACAACTGGGCACAGCCGAAATACAGATAAGCAGAGGTCTCTGTGACAGGAGGCTTGGGCCACCCTTCCAGCCCAGCCCAGCCCCTGACGGGCCAGGTACAGAGTGGAGTGATTTTATCAGAGTCTTTTATAAACATGACACAAATCTCCTTCTTCCACAGGTGAAAATGGCTTGGCACATGTCAGTCCCCTATTTCTCTCCCCCTTCCCCAGCATCGGGGACGCGGACAAAGGACAGGGCAGTGAAATTCTGGGAGGCTGGAGGGTCCAGGGATGAAACTGCCGGTGTGGACTATCGCTCCCTACCTTGGCCGTCCCTCTGTACCTCTAGATGATCTGTGGGGTCTACCTTTGTCAAACTCACCACGTTGGGTAAGGAGTTCTGCAGGACCCGTTTCAGCATGACTTCTGTCCCTGAAGAGAGCAGGCTGCAAAGGGGGTCAGGGAAATTTATAATAACAACAATTACAGCTGATGGTTATAAAATGTTTTTCTTTCTGCTCCAAAGACCAGTCTCAGCGCTTGGCAAATATTAACTCAAATTACCATGATAGTTAAAAACACAGATTGTTTGCCTCCCAGTGCCGCTATTTCCTGGCTGTGTGATCTTGTCCAATTTACATAGCCTCTCTGTGCGTCTCCTGTGTAGCATGTAAAATAAAGTTCTTGTGACGATTCAGTAAGTAAAAGAAAGATATGGGCTGGAGGGCTACCTGTCATCAATAGGGCATCTACCACCTTATGAACAGGTGGGAGCTTTTACATTCCTTGGGACTTGCTTTAAGGTGCATAGAAGGCATTTCTTCTTAGAAACCATGTTCTAAAATAGTGGTTGCCAAGTGGCAGGTTGCAGACCAAAAGAGGCCCACAGGAGTGTCTTCTTTTGCAAGCACAGTCTTTTAAAATTTTACAGTGAGTTTTCAGAACTTAAAAATGAAGTAACTTTACATAAAAACCCAAATATCCAGTTTCTGTTTAAGATTCAGAAATCTGACAAGACAGGGCCCGCCTTCCCAAATGGCCACAGTCAGCAGGAGCCAAAGAGGGATTGTCCTCTTCAGATAAGAAACATAGCGTCCAGTTTGCCATAGTGCCCACCACTCTCTGTTGGATCCCTAAAACTGAAATTGAACTCGTATGTTGTACTTCTCTCAACTGGAGCCCACTTACCGATTTTGCTAATTTCCTACCCCTAATGGGCATTTAAGTTTGTGATCTTGGTTCTAAGGCATTGAATTCAGACTCTGGGAGCCAGAAAGGACCACAGACAGCTGGCAGTTGGGTTCTAGGGCTCGCCTGCCTATCTTTTTAAACCCATGTTCAATTTCACTCCTGAGTTATAGCACCCATCTGTGATTTACAGCATCCCTCTCAACCATGAAAAATGATCTTAGAGATTATCCATTAGGTGGTAACAGCATCTGGACACTTACTTATTCAGGGGGATGGTCTGTCTGAAATATAGTGCTACAGAATCTGATTAACCCTTAGTTCATTGCTCTTTTTAATAATGTTTTTAATGTTTAATGTTTAATGTTTATTTTTGAAAGAGAGAGAGAGAGAGTGAGAGAGAGAGCAATCAGTGGAGGGGCAGACAGAAAGGGAGAGACAGAATCTGAAGCAGTCTGCAGGCTCCAAGCTGTCAGCACAGAGCCCAACCGGGGCTCAAACCCATGAACCGTGAGATCATGACCTGAGCCGAAGTCTGACGCTTAACCGACTGAGCCACCCAGGCACCCCAGCTCATTGCTCTTAAACTAAGTAAGTGTGAATTTTTAGAACTCATCTAGTGAACCAAGCTTAGGTTTTTAGGGGAGACCACAAAAGAATTTTTGAGCCATCAGCTTATCTTTTTACATTTTAATACGTCCCTCCATCCATACACACATCCATCCTATATCCATCCATCTATCCATCCATCCATCCATCCATTCATCTATGCATCCATCCATCCATCCATCCATCCTCCCAGCCACCTATCCTTGCACTCATCCTCCTATTCATCTATTTATCTGTCCATCCAACCATCTACTCATCCTTCTCTGTCTTGTTCTCCAGTGTATCTCCAGGAACAACACTATAGTGAATGGCTCAGTATCTGTTGAGTAAATAAATGAACAAATTAATGACAAATATAAGGCAGCTTCTACTCCCACAGACCTCATGTAGGTGCACACACCCAATTACCACATAGTGTGAGAGGTGCTTTGACAGAGATCCTGCCCAGGGTCTCTCTGTGTGAACACAGACAAGGGGCCATGCAATACTCAGGGACACTTTCATGGGAGATACGTGCTTCTAGCAAGAAGATATCCTTTTCTGTTTAGAAATGTAGGTTCCCTGGTGGAGAAACCTGGTCAGAGGTTGAAATGAGAAGACAGATGCTCTGGTGGCATGGTTTGTTGCATCCTGACTGTGGTCCCCAGTGAGCCTGGTAGCTGCCACTGTGCTTAGCACTGTCCCGCACTGTGCCCTCCTTGTGTAGTACCTACCATTTTCACATGTGGGTCCCAGTGAAGACAGTTTGACAGTTCTGCAGAACGAGTAAGACTTGGCCAGATCTGGTCTGAGGCATCGCTAAGGGAGCCTCCATGGTCACATCCAGCATGGAGCCACTGAGGAAGCTGAGCAGGAGGACAGTGTGAGCTGAGTTCCTGGGGAACCTCCGATGGGGGCCTAAGCAAAAATGGCCTGGGAAGTCACAGCCAGGGCACTCCCTGGGTCCCAGACCACTCTTGGAGGCAAGTCACTGGGCTTGTTTTCTCCACCTCTGCAGTGCAGGCAACCCTCTCCTTCCAGAGCAAATGTTTGGGGTTGTTCTAAAGGCTTCCCTCAAGATGACCCAGACTCAGGCTGACCATTTATTGACTCTGCCCCAGATTGACCATATCTTCCAGATGACCCATTCTCTAGCTGACCAGAGCCATCAGATGGCCTATCCCCAATTTGACTATAATCACCAGATGACCTACCACCAATTTGACCATAATCACACCAGTCTGACCACTCATTAATCCCACCCCAAACTGACCAAAACCCCCAGTTTTCCCTGACCCAAGCTGACCACTTACTGGCTCTTCCCTAGATTGATCAAAACCACCAGTTGACCCAGACTGACTATAACTGCCAGACACAGCCACCTCAGACCTGGCAGCACTTTCTAGAGAACCATCTGCAGGAAGACCACTGCCTGAAACACTCATAACTCCCACACCTATAATGTCAGGATGGGCTGATGACTGTGGTCAGAGTAGCCAGGGTTTTTCATACCCTCTTGACCAAGCTGTCCGGGGAGAGTCATTCCTTTGTGGCCTAAAGACCCTTGGCCAATCACATTGCTTTTGTCAGCAGAGCCTTGAGCCCTCATCTCACTTTGATCAGGGTAACTCATGGTGACCCAAGCAGCCACATGGGTTCTCATGGGGTTCTCATGGACTTGGCCCAGCTGTTCTCACTGGGGGTGTGGTCAGCAGGTTTGTTTTCAAGGGCAAGACTGGATTTCTTGGGCTAGATACTGTACTCAGTGACATCGTCAGTGTCATGGTCCTTAGGAAAATGTACTTCTGGTCCTTCTCAGAGGAGTTCTGTTCACAGATGTGGACAGCTCCTCTGCTGCTTGAAGAACTGCTGGTGGCCAGAGCCTTCTGGTTGCTCCCACTGAGAAGGCCCATCCCAAGCACACCACCATGGCCAAGCACCTGGCTAGTCTTGAGAAGGCCTATGTCCAACAGACCACCGCTGCTCAGGAGACCTCCAGTTCTACTGCCACTAGAGCCACAGGAATAAGCTCATCCCAGAAACAGCTCTGTGACCCTGCCCAGGAACCAGGATAAGGGTTACCTTCGCAGATGTAGAACTGAGACTCTCTTACTAGATTTTATTGAGCATTTGACTCAGGAGGCAATGACAAGTCAGACACAAGGGGACCACACTGGGGCTATTTATGATGGAGCAGAGAAAATGATGATACAGTTATGCTCTGAGAAACAAGCACGGTGGCCTCAAGGGGGGTGTAACTGCTTTACTGTAGACAGCTTCCCAGATCTTGGTGTTAGTGGTCTGAGAGGCCCGGGGGACTTCTGAACTTTGAAATCACTGGAATAACACCTCTCCCCTTTTGATAAATCAATCTTTTTGCTTAACTATTTCATAGGGAAAGTTTTTGTCCCTTGCAATCAAACAATCTCTATGACAGAAATTAGTATCTGGAGTGGGGTTCCAGATAAGAAACCATCAGAGACAATATGGACCAGACTCTGGACTTGAGGCATATGAGTGGTTTCCAAAGTCTTTTATCAGAAGACCGGAAGCCACAAGTCTGTGATAATGTGGTTCCAAAGCAGCTGGCACTGCAATCTCATGGGACTCAGGTCATCAGAGACGGAGGCTGGAAAGATTTGCCTGGGAACCAAGTGTAAGAAGACTACAGTGAGAGGGCAGAGAAATGACATGAGGTTTGTATTAAACATACAATCTAGACACCAAATGGGATCCAAAAGGGATTAGGAACCTCTAGGAAAGGCAGAGGGCCTCCTGTATCACTTGCAAATCTAAGCACTTCTAATGAGTCAGACTTGGTGACAGGTGTCAGCTTGTCCAACAGAGGGGAGTTTCTTCTGGAATCTCCTTGGAAGGAGCTTCCAAGAAGCATGGGGTAACTTACCTGTTTGGGACCTGGGACCTCCAAAATGAGCATGGCTTGTGCTAAGCAGGTGCCAGGGGAGGAAGAGAGCCCACAAACACATCCCCACGTTCCCTCTGGGTACCGATGGAGACAAGATTTGGTCAACAGGGAAACCTTAGTCTGGGATCCAGGAGCCCTGGCGTCTCATTTGATCTTCCCGGTCACTTTCTGTGTGGCTGCATCAAGCCACTCAATTTCTCTGAGCCTCTCTGAGCTTCTTCATCTGCAAACCTGACATATTTTTACTTGTCCTGCCTCTTGAGAGGAAAACACGGCCCTGGATATAGAAGTGCTTTGTAAATGGGCAGTAAGTTCCTCTGCACATGTGGTCCTAAGAACAGCCAGAGTTTACTAAGTGTGTTCTGTGCCCGACATCTTGCCAAGCACTTTGTCTCCATCACCCCATTTTACCTTCATGAGGACCTTATGAAATACATGCTTTTATCATGCTTGCTTTATGGCCAGAGAAGTGAGGTGTGGGGAGAGAGAATAATTTGCCCTAGAACACACAGCTGATTAGTGGCAGTTAGAACCCAAAGCCAGGCAGGCTGGCCCCAGAGCGCATACTACGGTCTAACGCTTCCATTGGTAGACACAGCAAGCAGCAGTCGCCATTTGCCGAGGGCCTACTCTGTGCCAGTTCCCACGCTAGGTGCTTTCCACTCACCATTTCACTTAGTCAAATCTTCTTAACAACCTTGAGAGGCACGCACTATTAACTTCAATTTATAGCCTAAGAAATGGAAGTGAGATAATTTTGGCCAAGGTGACTCAGCGGTAATGACAGAGCCAGGATTATGAGAGATGGTTATTGTTTGAATTCCCTCGGATACTTGAGCTAGTGGATGAGGATGCTATGGTAGATTGCATTTTCCAAAGACGACCACAACTATATATTTATCCTGTCCCACATCTTCTGCATGCAATGTTAATACGGGGGTGGGGGGGGTGTCTGTATTCCTCCTCCATGAGTCGGGGTAAAGCTGGCGATTGCTCCAAAGAATGCAGCACAACCAAAGTGATGCTGTGCTTCCATTCTCTCTTTCTGGAGACACCTGCCCTGGGCTTCAGTCACTATGTTATGAGGAATCCCAGGCCATCCAGAGTCCACAGGTAAGCTCCAACCGACAGTCCCAGCCAAGGACACTCTTAATAGCCAGCATCACCCGCCAGACATGTCAGTGAGCAAGCCTTCAGGTGACTACAACCCCAGCCAATACCTAATTCCAACACATAGAGAGTCCAGGCTGGAACCGTCCAACTCAACTGCTCCTGAATTCCTGATAGAGGCCACCAAATTTGGGGGGCAATTTGTTATGCAACAATATATAACTAAATCGGATGCAAAGGAAGTGGTAACAAGGGCTAAAGCCAATGATCTCCCTTATCACAGTCATTATAGCAACTTACTCACTCTTGTGTGTCACCTCTTGAAGAAAGACTCTGATATGATATCCCCGGATCCTAGCACAGAGCCTACGGGTATACAGCAGGCATTAATGGTGGGAATATTCTTCTCTGCCCGTTTTCTTTAGCTCAGTCTCATCATGGGGGAGGCAAGGAGACAAAGGCAGGATGGGTGGTGAGCTGGGCCAACCTCCTCAGTTCCAGAGAAGATCAGCAAGGACTCCCCTTTGGCAAGAATGGGAGTGGATTAGAGTGGGGGCTTATAGGTGGTTATGGAGGCAGGAAGATCCAGCTCCCAGTTCCAGGCTCACCATCTAATTGCTGGGTGACTTTGGCTGAGTCAAGTTACCTCTCTGAGCCTAAGTCTCTCAGCTGTAAAATGAAGCTGAGAGCAGACCCTTGTTACAAGGAGGTTGGAGGATGAATAAGATAATGTGCACAAAGCCCCTGGCATGGCACTGGGCCCATGAGAAACCCTAATGGATGGCAGTGATCATGGAAAGGAATTTCTTTTTTATTTTTTTAATTTGTTTTTAAAGAGAGAGCATGAGTGGGGGGAGAAGGGCAGGGGCAGGAGAGAGAGAGAGAGAGAGAGAGAGAGAGAGAGAGAATCTTAAGTAGGCTCTGCACTCAGCACAGGGCCCACAGTGGAGCTTGATCCCATGACCCTGGAATCATGACCTGAGCCAAAATCAAGAGTCAGATGCTCTGCTGACTGAGCCACCCAGGCACTCCTGGAAAGATAATTTCTTATTTAAAAAAATTTTAATGTTTATTTTTGAGAGAGAGAGAGAGAGCATGAGTAGGGGAGGGGCAGAGTGAGAGGGAGACACAGAATCCAAAGTAGGCTCCAGGCTCTGAGGTGTCAGCACAGATCCTGCTGTGGGTTCAAAGTCGCAAACTGGGAGATCATGACCTGAGCCGAAGAGGGACGCTTAACCAACTGAGCCACCCAGGCGCTCCCTGGAAAGGTAATTTCTTAATAATCTAACAGAGATGGCAGCCTCTTGAGAATCACCTGGAATTTGTTTTTAATACTATAGACATTGGGAGGGAATGTCCCCTCCCCACCCCCCACTCCCTACCCCCCACCATCTCCAGTCCTAGGCCTGGGCTTTTTCTGTGTGTGTTGGAGGTGGGGAGGAGATGGTATGAGCCCAGTGGGGAAGGGAGAAGGCTGAGAAAGGTCCTCATCAGCCTTCCTTGTAGATCAGGACTGACAGTAGTCGCTTTCCAGAAGTCTAGACCAGGGGGTAAAGGATTCAAATGCCTTCAGGAGCCAGGCAAGCAGCTCAAATGAGGGAAGGGGCTGCCATGCACTGGAGGGCAAGTGCCTTTCAAAATGTGCGATTTTTACAAGACACTAGCCAACTGTACCATATGGGAGACGTGGACCCCTTCTGGTTAGAACTTAGAACTTTCCAGAAAAGCAGGGATTTTTTTTTTTTTAATTCTGATGAAGTGCCTGTAAATGTAAGGTCCTTTTTTGGCAAGGTCTTTGTTTTGTTCACTACGTATTCCCAGCCTCCACAGTAGGGCCTGGCTTATCATGGACACACACACACACAACTTGTCAAGAGCGTGAATTGAAACTTTTGATTTTAAGATACTGGCAACTAAGTCAGATTTCAAAAGTTATTCAAATAGGGACGTCTGGGTGGCTCAGTCGGTTAAGCATCCAACTTTCAGTTTCAGCTTAGGTCATGATCTCACGGTTCATGGGTTCGACACCTGAGTTGGGCTCTGCGATGACAGTGTGGAGCCTGCTTAGGATTCTCTTTCCCTCTCTCTCTGCCCTTCTCCTCTTCATGCTCTCTCTCTCAAAATAAATAAGTAAACTTAATAAAAAAAAGTGATTCAAATATATGTTGTGGGACACATGCACACATGTGCACACGCGTGTGCACTCACACTGCTGGGCTCCATCCCTGGGACTGCCAGTTTAAGAACTCAAGCCCCAAACTATAGCTGAGTGAGCTGGATGGAGGGAAAACAGACACAAGGAGCTTGGGATTGGAGGTCACCAGAGTAGGGCAGACCTCACCCTCCCTGGGTGTGAGGAGGCAGATATGGAATGTTGGGTCTGCGCTCTCACCTGATGGATGCTCACGAAGGCTTGAATGTGAGAAATGCTGGAAAGAATGGCCTGTGGAGTGCCTCCAGGCCTCAGGTTGACCAGAAGGCTGAGGGAGGAGGCAGCAGGACCTCCCGGGGCCACTCTGCAGCCTGGGTGAGGGGCAGTGGGCACAGCCAACACACACAGGGGGGACTTGTTTGGGGCCCAAGTGCATCCCAGGGAGGGGAGGGCAGAAGAAGGGAGGAGCCAGGGTTCCTGGACTGGATTTCATTTGAGTTAGAAGAAAGAAATATGAGAGAGAGCTGACAGATGCAGCGACACGTGTGGATCTCACAGGCATTATGTTGAACAAAAGAAGTCAGTACGATTCTGCTTCCATGGAGATCAAAAGCGGATGAGACAAGACTCACCCATGGGGATAGAGGTCAAAAGAGTAGTCCCCTCTGGGGGCAGGTATGACCTGGATGGGGCATAGGGGAGACTCTTGGGTGATGGAAGTGTTCTGTCTTGAGATTTGGGCAGTGATTACATGGGCGTACACATAAGGAAAGAGTCATCGAGATGTACATTTTATGTATGCAACTCAATTTAAAAAGAAATTTTAAAATTTAAAGAAATTTTAAGAAATGTGGAAGAAAGGAGGAAAGAAGAAAGACGAAGGAAGGAAGGAAGGAAGGAAGAAAGGAAGGAAGGAAGAAAGGAGGGAGTGGGGAAGGAAGGGAGGGAGGAATTAAGGAAGAAAGACAGACAGACAGTGGGCAGGCAGGAGGGCACTCCTTTGCTGGAGGACTCAGAAGCTCATCATATCTATTACACCATCTGGTTTTTACTACCACGTTTAAGTGGCTTTGACCCAGATTTTTCTCTCACAGGACTGTCTCTGAAATCAGGAGGCATCTTACAATTCATGTGTTTAATTCACAGCGCGTTGGCTTTCTTGGTAGTACGTACAAAAGACTCGTGTCATGTGGTGCCCGCGGGGTCCCCTCTCGAGCACCCTGCAGATGAAGGAGGGGGGAATTATGCCCTCATAAACTGGACCGAGAAATGGAACAACTACAGTTATGATTGTTGTTTGCAGACTCCCAATTGCAATCCCCACCCCGCCACCCCCTTGGATCCCCCACAGGACCCCAGTCATGTGAAGGGAGCTCATGCCCCCTTCCAGCCTGGGACCTGTGGGGAGGTGGCCAAAGCGGTCTCACACACAAGCAGAGCTCGTGGGCTCTCTGGGCTAATAGCCCCCAGAACAATGATAATGACAATTGCGCCAGCAGATTCTGGGCCCTGCGCTTAGCACTCATCTCTCATCTCTGTGTCCCTTCCTCCCAGGCAGGGAGTGCTCTGAATCCTTAATATTTGCCACAAATGAGCAAAATCAACACAGTGTGTTCATAAGCCGACACATTTCTGGTCTTTGGACAAGTGGGCTTTGGATTTCCCATAGGTGTGGTGTTGGTTATTTGACAGACATAATATACCAAAGGTTGAGGGTCTCCATTCTGCAGATCTGGAAACTGAGGCCCCAGGGTCATCTGGCAGGTCAGCGTCACGGCTAGGACCAGAACCCAGGGCTCCAGCTCCTTATCCAGCACCACCCGGCTGCTCTCCAGGCCTCTGAGAGCAGGGAATGTGGGACCCTTACCTGGGTTATGGCTCCCGTCACCTGGGACCTTCGGGTCTCCTCCACCTGCCCCTGGAGTGAGAGCCAGCGGTGGAGAAGAGCTTAAGTAGCAGGCAGGAGGGGGCGGGCAGGTGCCCTGGGGGCCCTAAGCAGAACTTCTGGAAGACTGGCCACTTGTGGCTGATACCAGCAAGGAGGTGGGGTGGAGAACAGGAGGCCTGAGGAGGATGAGGCCATGAGGTCAGCTGGGTGGGAACTTGTCACTTCCTGACAAGGAACACACTTCATCCTTAGTGTGTTTCTCCTGGGAGAGGAGGCTGTGGCCCAGAGAGGCAAAGGGGCTCAGCGAGATCACACAGCAAATGAGTGCTGCACAAGGGACCTAGGTCCCCTGACCTCCACAGGGGAGTAGGTCTCACTTCATCTTAACCCCACTTTCTCATCCCTCCCAGGCACCCAGGCTGTGCCCTGTGTCCTTAGGATGCCACTGGTGTGGGAATCCGGACCTGGCCACAGGGTGACCAGGCCAAAGGACGCCTGGGCTGGGCAGGCTGCCTGGCAAGAGCTGGCTGGCCTCCCTCTCTGCCTGTAGGCTCTTTGCCCATTTTGCACCTCACTCATGGGAAATGGTGGGACGGTGCCAGGCCTGAGGGATAGGACGGTGTGACCAGTCTCAGTCAGGGCTGAGGACGCTCACAACCAAACAGCCAGGGTGGCTTTTGGGTAAGTCCCTTCTCTTGAAGCCTCAGTTTGTACCATCTGTAAAATGGGCACATATATGGGTCTGGAGACCTCCATCGGGGAGGGTTGGGAGGAGGTTTATCTGCTGAGATGGGGGGATGGGGCAAATCAGCTGGGCCAGCTCTCCCTCTCATCTCGGGGTCCGGATGCAGAACCTCGTGGGCTGTCCCTTTCTCCATCTGTCCACAGCCCTGGGGATTTACATGCAGCATTATCCCAGAGCCTCGGAAGACACACTAATTTTTAGTCAGAGAAACCTCCACCTGAGCAGACTCCAAATCATTTTGTTTGTACTAATACAATTTGGTTTAAACCATGTGCCTCTCACATCTTTACTGAAGCAGAACATGCAAACACAAAGTGCACAAATCATAAGCATAGAGCTGGCGGCATTAGCATGAAGTGAAGCTTCCCGTGTGTTAAGGGCTGGCTTGTGTCCACCTCCCAAATCGATATGCTGAAATCCCAACTCCCAGGACCTCAGAATGTGCCCGCACTTGGAGAGAGAGAGAGAGCCTTTAAACAGGTCATTAAGTTAAAATGAGGTCATGAGGGTCAACCCTAATTCAATCTGAATGATGTCTTTATACAAAGAGGGGATTGGTGCTAAGAGGGAAAAAGGCAAGGCAGAGAGTATGAAGCATTGAGAGAAAGGGGGAGAAATTTTTGATACAGAGGTCGGAGAAGTCCTCACTGAGAAGGTGACTTAGAGCAAAGACTGCAGGAGGTGAGAAAGGAGGCCATAATTATATCTCAGGGACGAGCTGTCTGGGCAGAGGGGGCAGCATGTGCAAAGGCCCTGGGGTGGAAAAGGTGCCTGTGTGTTAGAGGAGTAGTTAGGAGGTCAGTAGGGCTGTTGCAAAGCTAACAAATGGGAAAAGAACAGGGGAGGGGGTTGGCAGGCAGAGAGGGAAGTGCACTCCTCTGAATCAAAAATATGTATCTTGATTAAAAGTTCTTCAATTTTGTTTTTTACCATAAGGCACTGTTTAAAATAATCTTTTACATTGTTATTACAATTAACATTCATGGATAGTCTATTAACAATTTAATAATGATTAAACACAAAGTAATATTGATTTGGAAGTGGATGTTTTATGGAAATGAACAGAGATTTTTCTCAATTTGTTCTTTTATTTGCACATGAATTTAGTCACTGCTGGAAGGGACAGGATTCAGCAAAGCAGCAGAGACCTAATTTTCAACTTCGGAGAACTAAGTGCTATAAAAAATTGCTGTTTATTTGTTTGGCAAACGGGTGGACATGGGGGAGTTTCATTAAGACGGTGTTGCTCAATTCTCGGAACTGCTTCCAACATTTATGCCAAAAATCACGAGATTGTGATCAAAGATTGTTTCCCAATAACTCTAAGTAGATTGGTAGCAGCAATAACACTCCTCTTCTGCTGAAAGCAAATTGAAAACCACCTGGCTCACTTCCCGGGCATTGGTGGGGCCATCACACCCCTTTTGTTCAGAGCCCTGGCGGCCAGGCTCCCAGCCGATGCCCTTGAACAGGGATTAGGGACGGAAAGGGAACTATCTTTCAGAAAGGGGGAGAAGGAATGTCTGTAGAAGGGAAGGTGGGGAGCTTTGTGGGAGAAGCCACTTTTGAGAGGAAGGTTCTTGGGAAAGAGAACACAGACACACTGAGAATCAGGAAATGAGGAAATGGATTCCCGTGACCAGTCCTACAGATGAAGCCATAGAAAGTTCTCTTGTATCCCCGCTCCATCCCCTGGGACTCAGTGAGGAAGCGCATTGCGGGCTCTGGGTTCAAATCCTGAATCTGCCCTTCGTTATCAGTGTGTTCTCATGCTGATTGACCAACTCGCCTACGCCTCAATTTCCTCATCTGTAAACGGGGACAAGAATAAGGCAGTGACGAATGGTCTGGCCAGCACATGGCAAGTGCTCAGAGAATCTTGGCTGCTTCTGTGAAAAGATTTTAATAGGACTTTATCACCATTGTCACCACTATTATCCTCATTGACCAGGGGCTGTCTTGGGAGTGAGAGGGCCTGGAGGGGCAGGGCTTCTGAAACCCACTGTCCTGCAACCCAAGCAGCCCACCCCCAAAAGCTGTTTTTCTATCAGGCTGCCCGGAAACTCTCATTTGGTCAAAGAGTTCAGTTTGAACACTCTGGTAAGATGATGTGGACTGCTGATTCCCAGCCTCACACCCTGCTCCTCTGGTCATTTTTCATGACCCCGTGTTTGGCTGAGTTTAAATGTCACCCCATTGTCTCTGTGGCTTAGGTTAGAAACACATGCTCTGAAGTCAGGACAACCTGCATTTGAATCTCAGCTTTGCTCTTCACGCTTGAGGTGGCCCCAAGATACCTTTCTGAGCCTCCGTGTCCTCGTCTGTCTGTCAGATGCAGTTGGTGCTTGTACGTGAAGTAAAGGGCTATTGTGACGGCTGGCTGAGTCGCCTGCCAAGGGCACATCACGTGTCAGGCACCAAGTAAGCCCGAACCACAGCTGCTCTTAGGATGAGGGTGAGGAGTCTTTTGGGCGTGAGCAGGAGGCCTGGCTTGTCACCGAGCCCTGTCCTTTCCTCACCAGGTGGCCTTGAGAAGTCACACCTTCCCATGCCCCATGCCTCAGTCTCCCGTCTGTGAAATGGGAATCCCAACCTCTGCTCTGCCTCACAGCTCCCACATGAGGGTCGAATGAATCACAGCTACAGCACGTTCTGTAACCCTCCAGTCGGGGAGGGTCTGCCCAAGTCTGGGAAGAGGAGCTGGGGCCTGCACCCTGCTCTCTGCCAGTGCCATAGAGACAGGAGAGGACCCTGGCATTTAGAGGCTGCGTAGCGGCCAAGATCCCAAGACTGGCAGCCTTGGCAAAGATTCCCAAGATCCAGCATGGCCTCTCAAACAGTAGAGCCGCCTAAGCTCAAAGGACAGGAGGCAGGGGAGGCTGTCTTACTCATCCTGTGCCCCGGAACATAGTAGTTGCTCAATGAACGATCGGTAGATGAAGAATCAGATGCGTGGCCCATGAAAGGGTGGATCTGGGCAAGGACAGGAGCTGGGAGACTCTTCTGGTGCAGAAACCAGGGAACAAGGCCCTGAAGCAGGACAATGCCAATAAACAGTTTGAACGATCTGGGCAACTTGGAGAGAGGGTGACGGTTGCACATCCGGGATGAGGGATGAGGGCAGGTAGAGGGAGGACAGAGAGAGCTGTGAGGATGCAGCCAGAGAGACTGGGGGTGAGGGGCGGTGCAGAATTCCCCAGGGGGGCAGGTGAATCGGGGGGGGGTGCTTCAGGTGAGATGTTAGTGTTCAGATGGGGCGGAGGTGGGGGCCGGGCCAGGCAGGGGGCTCAGGGCTGACAACAAGGGCTCCTGAGAGCTGAGCCCTGTGGCTCCCCTAGGGCAACAGCCTGGCTTGTTTTTATCAAGCCCAGGCCAGGCCAGTTTCTGCATTTGCCCTTTTCCAAGTCACCTCTTGTGAGGAAAGTGCAGGGGGGCCAGGAGCTGACAGCTGGGCTGGCTCTCTGTCATAGTCACCACCATGCAGGGGACAGGAGCAGACTCATGGGATTTGGGGAATCGCTTGAAACGCCCTCAAGTCAGTCAGGCCCAGCTGGGTTCAGCATCAAATACCTGGGTCCCAAAACCAACTCTGTCACCTGCTTGCTATGTGCCCCTTGCTCTCTCCAGACTCAGTTTCACTGATTGCACAATTAAGAGTGTCAACTAAAACAGTGTTTCTCCAGGTCTTTCCCCCAATCCGCCCGTGAAGCTTATTAAACTCAGATTCCAGTTCCCCATCTTGAAGTTACTGAGTCAGAAGCACTGAGAGGGGGCCTGGTGGCCTGCATTTTTACATGCTGCCCCGGGGATTCTATGTTCACCAGGGTGTGACACAGACGGTCACAGTGATGAAGTGGAAGGGGCTTTGATGTGAACTCAAGAGACTTGGTCCTGACCCTGCCACACTACTGGCGCGTAGCCCTGGGCTAGCCCCTTTGCCTCTCTGGGCCTCAGTTTCCCCATCTCCAAAATGGGAAAGGCTATACTTAATGATCCACAAGGGGTGGGGGTGGGGTTTGCATTTCTTGAGCACCCGCCAGGTGTCCAGAACCCCACCTTTGGGGCTTTTAGGCTGATGGATCATTGAATCGCAGACATTGACTCTTCCCCCAGAATTGTGTGAAAAATGGAAAGCTGAATCATTTGAAGGCAAGCTTTGGTGACGTTGGTGAAGTCCTGTGTCCAGTCAGAGAGCCTCAGTGTGGCAGCGGGCAGTTGGGGACATAGGACGGCCCTCTTGCCTAAGCTCAGACCTCAGGGCTCGGGGGTAGGGACATCGCAGGGATCTAGGCCTCAGACTGGGTGAGCGTCCTTTTCACACAGGGAGGTCCTGGGAAAATGAAATGTCAATGTCCCGTTAACCAGGCCTATACCAGTGGTCTCCTCTCTTCCTCCAAGGCCCTGACCGAGGCTCCAGCCTTTCCCACTGTGGTCTACCTTGTCCACACTAGCATAGCCAACACCAACATCAGGTTCCTCTCCTCCTCAAGAACCTTCCATAGCTCCCCACTGCCGACGGGAGGAAATCCAAACTCTTCAACCAAACCTGCAGGCCTCCACAATCTGCTGTGAGCTTCCTGCTAGTTAAGTTCCACCTTCCACTGCTCACTTGCTCTGGTCAGACTAGTCTTTTTTCTACTCCCCAGAGTCTCTGGGCTTTCCTCCTTCTGGCCTTTGCTCTCTGTGGTGAAGTGAAAAGGAGCAGGTTGTGAAGTCAGACCTGGGCCACGCTCCTGTCCCTCTACTTACTTGCTGTGCTAACTTGGCCAAGTCCCTTGAGCCCTCTGAGCATCACATCCTCATCTATGAAGTGAGGATCATCCCCTTTGTCCCCCAGAATGGTTTCAAGGATTTTGCGAGATAATGGGTAGGAAGTGCCTGTCACTGCTCCTGGAACTTGCTAGAACTTCCCCTTCCATCCTTCTCCCTTTGTTAACCTGACCTGCCTTAGTGGGTATAAACTCAGAATGTCATGTCTCCCTCCCGTGCTTTGCCCGACCCAAAGACCAACCCAATAACACCAGAAGGATCAAGGTTCCTTTTACCTGAGGAGCCCCAGGGTGGGGCCCTGGGTGCTGCCTTCTTAAAGATTCCCAAATGGCTTTGAGAAGACCGTGTCCAGAGGTGTGGGGATGGACAGGCAGAAGGGGCCTTGGGAAGTTTGTATTCAAAGAAGAGGCTCTCTCAGCGGGCACAGGGGAGGGTCACGCTCGGAGCCGAAAAGCTCCAGCCGTGGGGAGTGTGGGAGCCACAGGCCACAGGCCAGCGTGTGTGGCTCATTGTGCGTTTTCTTGTTTCTCAGAGGACATCACCATCTTTGAGCAACCCTTCCAGGGGACCCAACGTGGGTGCTCCACCAAATGGACCACTGGACAACAGAGATGACCACCACCTCCAGAAAAAACCAATAGACCGAAAAGCACGCGTGGGGTCTCTCTCTCTTTCTTTCCTTTCAGCCTTTTTCTTGCTGTGCCAACCGCTTGTTACTCCTCATAAGACCACCACCACCGCCACCCCAGCTGTCACCACCACCCCCACGACCACATGGCACCAGCTAGAAGCTCCGGGAAGCCGTGGGGCCAGTCGATTGTCTACCGTCCTTACGCCACTCCTGTAATTGTCCAGGCGCCCCTTGCCCAGGTATTAAATCAGCAAAACTTGTGTTCTGAGCACTTACCCTTACACTGCCCTGGAGAGGTTAAGGAGCCTGCCTGTGGTCACACAGCAGGGGTGGCAGGATTAGACCAGGCAGCCTTACTCAAGGCCATGCTCCACCCTGTGTCCGATCCCTTTCTGTGTCAGAGACAAAGGAGAATGTGGGACACGCACACACGTGTCTTCCACAGAACATCTTTACCTGCGGGGAGTTGTGCTTGTCAGATTGTAATGTTTCTAAGGAAGACCAGGAACCCCACTGAGTCTCTTAATGTCCTGCGTGAGTTAAGAGAGGTGGGATGGGCTGTCACCGCAGGCCACAGGGTCTGCTCTGGGGAAACCCATTCATGGGATCAGAGCACCTCCTCCCCCAGTCCAGCTGGCCGAGGCCAAGTGCGACGGCCGATACCAGCTCTCGTCTTCCCCCAAATCTAAGTGAACCAAGTCGGTTTTGGGGCTTGGACATCTCAAAATTTGAGGATGCTGGCTTGAGGCCAAAGTGAGGTGTCTTGTAAATAACACCTGGGTTTTCCCGGCACTCTACTTAATGGGGAATAAAAACCCATAAGTCTCCCTGGCTGGCTTCTGTCTTCTAGGGTCCCGAGAGTTCGCCTGATTGTGATAAAAAGGAATCCAAGCACCACCCTGCCTAGGGATATACGACATCTCTGGTTTGGGCAGATTCCAAAACAATTATGTTTGATTACCCAAAGGTCCTTATAACTGCTCCTCAGAATGATCCCTCCCAGTGCACAGATGCTTGATGACAAAACCAGTGATGATACTGGTCTCTCCCCAAGTAAAGACTCGTGATGCGGTGGCGGGAGGTGGCTGGCTGATGTGGGGTTCTGGCCATGTTTGGGAGTGACAAGCTACAGGCTGAACGAATGTCCTCTGTGTGCCTGGCTCGGGACTGGGTACCCACTTGGTGCGTGTTTACTAGGGTGATCTTACGTCCCTTCTTGCAAAGAACGGTTCCGGCTGTGCCTGTCGTCCTATGTACGTGTTAATAGCACCCCTTTCACTCACAGAGCTGTCCCAGGTTGGATGACGGATTAAATGGCTCCACCGTGTTTAAACCTCATGACAATCCCACGTGGCAGTTTTGGGGAGGTCTTCATTTGACAGCAGGGCACCAGCTTCAGAGTGTCCTAGGCCTGGGAAAGAATCCCAGTGCTGCCACCTGCATACCATCTGACGATGGGAACTTAGCTTCTCAGAGCCTCAGTTGCCTCATCTGTGTAATGGGAAGGAGAAGTAATCATACTTGCATGATGGTAGTTGTGTGTGCTTAGCACAATCCCCAGCACATAGTAAGTGCTCAATAAATGGCTGCTATTATGGCAATGACTTCGATGACGACGATGTCTTCCCATTTTTGACTCAAAAGACCTACCTTCTCAAATCGTCAGAGAAAGGCCGAGACTCCACAGTACAGACCGATGGGCTCAGCGTGGGACTCAAGGAGTGGTCTGGTGCCCTTAGGGACTACAGTCCACTTCACAGTGCTTCTAGGTCAGAACCATCTGCTTAAACAATTGTTTTTAATGTTTATTTATTTTTGAGAGAGAGAGCGAGAGCAGGGGAGGGCCAGAGAGAGAGGGGAGACACAGAATCCAAAGCAGGCTCCAGGCTCTGAGCCCAATGTGGGGCTCAAACTCACAAACTGCGAGATCATGACCCGAGCCGAAGTGGGACGCTTCACCGACTGAGCCACCCAGGCGCCCCTGGAACCATCTGCTTAAATGGGGAGTGAGTGACCCCCTCTGGGATTGGCGATAGGGTCTTGGCACTCCCCCCCTCCCCAGATGGGACCTGGGTTCAAGCAGAGACTGGAAGGACTTGCAAGGATGTCAGCCAAATGCCAGTGTAAATGGCCTGGGACAAACAGGTTCTACGGGAGGACACTGGCAGGGCCCAACCTCTTTGGCTGCCTGACTGACACCAGAAAACTGAGCAGGTGCAAGGAAGGGCCTCAGGCTCAACACTGGAACTTGCGGCCACCCAAGCGCCTAGTCAACATCACCCATGGCAGAAAAATGGCCCCGTTAACCCACAGAAGCAGGATAAATAATCAATTGTTGGGATTTTTAAGCCATTAAGTTTTGGAGTGGTTTGTGATATAATAAGTGATTGAAACAGAGTATTTCCTAGGAATCACCAGCCTCAAAAGCAATGTTACTGAACACACCAGCATCCTGTGTTGTGCCTGCTACTTCGACCTGGGGACGCCCTTCCCCTTTCTGCACCTCCCCGTACTCATCTGAAAAGTGGGAGCACTGGACTAGAATAGTACTGGTTCTAGTGGAGGGCCTACAAGTGGGATTTTAGGTGTGGGGCTGAAGGTGAGGGTGGTGAAGGTAAGAGGCAACGAAGTGAACTTCACAGGCAGCAGGGATGCTCACAGGTTTCCATGACATTGTGACAAAGTAGCCGTTTTGATGAACCTGGAAGGGCCTTTGTGACTGCTTTGACTGAGTACAACAGGGGGGAGCCTGGGTGGCTCAGTCGGTTGAGCGGCCGACTTCGGCTCAGGTCGTGATCTCACGGTTCGTGTGTTCGAGCCCCGCGTCAGGCTCTGTGCTGACAGCTCGGAGCCTGGAGCATGCTTCGGATTCTGTGTCTCCCTCCCTCTCTGCCACTTCCCTGCTCACGCTCACGCTCTCTCTCTCTCTCTCTCAAAAATAAATAAAGCTTAAAGAATTTTTAATAAAAAAAAATAAATGAGTACAACAGGAGTGACACTACATGACCTCCAAAACTAGATCATAAAGAGCCACACAGGTTCCATTTTGTGCCCTTGGGAGGCTCACATTTTGAACCCAGCAAGCACATGGACAGGCCGCGTGGAGGTGTTCTGGCTGGCAGCCAACATCAGCCCCCAGACGGGTGAGTGAAGAAGCTTCCAAATGATTCCAGCTGCAGCCCTCAAGTCACTCTCGGCCATTCTTCCCAGCTGAGGCCCGGACATCTTGGAGCAGAGAGAAGCTGTCATGACTCACAGAATCTGTGAGGAAACTGAGACTGTGTTTTATGTCACCAAGTTTTGAGATGGCTTGTTACTCAGGCTTAGCAGCAGAAACTTCTAAATGAGCTCCTGGAGGGGGCTTCCAGAGTTTGCTATTCGTCAGCTATGACTGAAGAAGAAGACCAGTGAAGTTACATGGCAAGTCTCATGGCCATATCCTGCCAGGAACCTGCTCAAGCAGCCCCACTTGCCTCGAAGCTTGTGGAACTGCTTAATAGAGGCTCTTCTCGCTTTTAAACTTAAAACAGCAGTTTAGGGGTGCCCGGCTGGCTCAGTCGGTGGAGCGTGCAACTCTTGATCTCAGGGTTGTAAGTTCGAGCCCCACGTTGGGTGCAGACATCACTGAAAAATAAAATCTTAAAAAGTAAAATGAAACAACTGTTCACTTGGTGGTTTGGTCAATATCATTGTGAGCTGAAGGAGGATGGGCCAGCGTGGTCCGAGGCCTGAGCAATCCGGCCAGGTGTTGATGATCCTCTCCTGTTGTATCAGCTGCACTAATCTAATCCCATCATGCCTCACTCCTCCACTAGCACCCGCCAGTGCCCCAGAAGTCCAAGCATTCTGGACCATGTATCATCATTTGGACCCTCAACCCCGTGCTACTCTGCCTAAATTCTAATATGATCCAACTTCGTCCCTTCCTTCTTCCCTATTCTTCCAAATCTTTCCGTCTTCCTACTTTAAAGAATGACTGGACGTGTCCTTTGAATGTTGAGAAACCACAGTCGATGGAAAATGAAACGAGTTATTTATAATCCAAAAGTTCTACACCCCCCCCCCAAAGTTTTAGAAAATTAAATAGCAGAAGAAATTAAACTTGTTGGAGCATACGGGTGTGTTTTAATGTCTGAGGAAGGGTTGTAAGGGGCCTATGGAGAGCTTCACTGCCCCTCCTCCAGGGAGGACCAGGGGACACATGGCTGGGGGCAGACCCTACAGGGGTCCTTGTGGACAGTGATGTGGGATTTGGATTTTGTTCTGGATGCCATGAAAAGCCCATAGAAGGGCTTGAAGCAGGGAAAGGAGGTGATTGGATGTCTGCAATTACAAAAACCTTCTGGCCACTGAGTGGAAAATGGATAGTATGTGCCAGCCTGGAAGAGCAGAGACCAATGACAAAGTTGGAATGGTTCAGAAGAGAGATGATGGGAGGAACCAAGGTGGAGGTAGAAATAGAAACAAATGGACGAATTCATGGGAATTACAGGAGTTGATTCTAACACAATGGCAGTAGGAACAGCAAAGCCATGCATGACCCATCCGCCTGGGAACCAAGTTCCGGATTCTCTTCACAGACACCGCCCTCTAAGGCGGGACTTCCTCTCCTCTAGCCTTTCCCAGAACAGACTGGACAGGAAGTCCTGCCCCACTTCTCTCTGAGCGCCCCCCCCCTCCCCCGCCATCTCTGGGGCTAGGATTTGGGCGTTAACAAGGAGACCAGGGGAGAAAGAGACCCTAGATCCTTCCGCTAGGAAGAAGAGTGATAATACAAAAGTTTAAAAAAAAAAAGTTTTAAAAATCCCGTAGAAAATTAAATGGCAGAAGAAATTAAACTTCTGCCCCAGAGAGGTCCGTCTGATGATGGTGTGTTTCCTCTTTGGAGAGATTGACCTTCCTTGACCACCCAATGGTGCCTCCCCCTCTCCTTTCCCTCTCTGATACGTGTCCCTGTTTATTCCCTCCCTTTATGACCCTCAAGACAATCTCAAAATAGCCTTTTTGGTCATTTGCTTATTGTTTTCGTCGGCCTTATTATTTAAGGTGTATCTTGCGGACTAGAATCTAAGCTTCTAAACTTCGTGAGGGCAGAATGGGCACTCAGAGAAGGAAGGAAGGAAGGAAGGAAGCAGCCAGGAATACACCCAATACACTATTGAGTTACATAAACTATTGGGAAAAACCAAACCAAACCAAACCAACAAACAAAAACAACAACAAAAAAAGTCTTTAAAAAAAATCCCTGGGAGGAAAAGCTATCTTAATTCTGTAAAAGGGACTTCAGTGTTTCTGTGCCCTCTCAAGGCTGGAAGCTGGGATCAAATAGCTCTGCTGAAACCACTCTGAATGTGCCCTGTGGCTCTAAACATAGCCATGGAGCCGTTTGGGAGAGCAGCCTCTGCCTTGCTCTGGGAGGGGTTCCTTGGGCACTCTCTTGCCAGCATGTCAAATGCCCTTCCTTGTTCTCAGTTTAGCTCTGATCAGAGGCAAGGGGCCCCGAGGGCTCACACTTGTGACACTAGCACTAACCACAGCAAGCCCAGATTGAGTGCTTAACTGTGTGCCAGCCTTAGTGCCAAACACTTCAGAAAAAAAAAAATCTCATTTAAATAGCTTCACACTTAGAGTGTAATAACAATTATTATCCATTTTACAGATGGGAAAACCGAAGTTCAGAAGGCTAAGGGTCTCACCAAGTCAACCAACTGGCAGAGAGGGAAGAGCCCCATCCTTCTGACGCCAAGATGCTTATTCTCTAGTGACCTCCTGACACCAGAGTTGAGTTTAGTGACGCACAAAGCTGTCTTGTTGGCAGGGGAACCTCTCTGTAGAATGCCGTGTGATTGTTTTGAACATGAAGACACTGGCTGTTCCCCTCGCTGTCTGGCAGATAGGGTTTCCAGGAGCCTTTGGGTGTGGGTTAGCCAAACAGGTACTCTGAACTGACAATACATTGGCAGGGTCTGGGCTTCAGTGAACCTGGAGTCATTGGGCTTTATTTCTAGAAACCAAGGGCATGCATGAGAAGGACCAGTTTGTGAACCTCATTTTCTGGGCTACTGCTGCATCTGGGCCTCCCCAGTTTGTACCTGAAGGCATGAGGTGCCTTGGGTTTCTGTAGAATCTCTGTGCAACAGGAGTCTCGCTATCCCCCTGTCCTAGCCTCATCTCCCCAGGAGGACATGGGAGAGCGTGGAACATAGTGCCTGTGCTCAGCAATATGTCTGGTTTTCCTCCCCTTCCTCACCATAGGAAAGGATCACACTTCCCTACCCCTTGAGGTCAGGCAGGGTCATGTGACCTGCTTTGGCCAATGAAATATGAAAAGAAGTGATATGCCTCTCTTCCTAGCAGATGCATGGGAGCAGTACAGGTGTGTGACTCTCTGTGCTTTCTTTCTGCTCAGGACTATACAGTTTTGGGGCCAAACTCAGTGGGGATTCTCCCTGCAGCTTACGAACAGAATCAGTGTGGTGGGTGGTTAAGACATGGGCTCTGGAGCTCACTCATCAGGTTCCAACCCCAGCTCTGCCACTTTGCAGCTGTGTGACCTTGGGCAAGTCCCTGCATTTCTTGGTTCCTCGGTTTCCCCATCTGCAAAATAGGGACCCACCTGGTACCTACCTCATGGTGCTCTCATGAGGTTAAATGAGATCAAGACACAAAGCCTGAGTGCAGGGCTCAGCAGGTAATTAAGCCCTTGACGGACATGAGCTCTCAGAAAGATGGGGCAGAAGGGTATCTTTTTTTTGTGCCCTGGGATCTGGGATACAGCCATCCACCCTTTAGGATCTGGGAAAGTCTTTCTGGGGACACAGAAGAGGAAAGGAAGGGAGAAAGCAGCTGAAAGCTGAGGAAGGAGAGGAGACCCTCGTCATCATGGCACACGGGAGGTAGGCTAGACGGCAGTTCCTCTGGCAGTGTGGAGCCTGATGATTCTGAACTTGTTGCTTCTGAGTCTGGGCCCTCCCTGTGTGCTGAGGAGTGGTGGGGGAAACCGAGGCAAGAGGAATCAGCCAAATTGAGCCCTGAACCAAGGCAGTGAGAACTGAATTAAATCCCCTCCTGTCCATCTGTAGGGTCCTCATAGGTATCTGACATTTTTTTCACTCATGACCTGAACCATCCTCCATCAGGTCATAGCTACAGCTGCCAGCTGCCCCTGGCCAGCCATCGAGGGAAGAAACACCCAGACCCTGAGGGAAGGTCTTTGTGGAGACTTGCCCCAACTGCAGGGAAATTGGAATCTTTTATTGAAAGTGTAAAGTATGCGGTGTGGAGTCTGGCATGGAGTCCAAAAGGCCTCAGTCCTCCAGGTGACCTCCTTCCCCCTGTGGGTGCTGACTGTAAGGCTAACCGTGGGTGGGACTGTTTGCCCACAGGGCCAATGGCTGGTTCCTTTTTTGGGTGGGGGCATGTGGGAAGAGGGTTGCAGGGCTGGGGAAGGACTGTCATAGGGGGCTGAAGGGACTCGGGGCCAGGGGCTGTGTTAGTCAGAGCCTTTCCAGGGCTGGTTCTGGCTTCTTCCAGGGCTGTGGCAGCATCTCTGCTTCTGTTGTTCAGGCACTCAGCACCAGAAGGTCCTTGGAGAACAGAAGAGAGAATCCAGTTAATGGATGAGATGACTTCTGCCTGCAGCCTAGTAGTCACTTGCCTTTGGATTGGGCAAGTCACATTTCTGGGAAGGAGCAGTTCTGAAGAGAGGAGACAATTGGGGGCAAGGGGTCTGAAGATCACCCTGGCCATGTCATTGGCTTGCCCTGTACAGGGGACTATTGGGCAAGACACTTCCCTCCCCACCCCTCATCTCTTTCTTCTCCCAGATAAGAGAAGCAGGCCTGGGCCTCTGTCCACGCTCTCCCCAAATCCAATTTCCACAACTAAAAATATCTACAACAAAGTAAATAATAGGTTTAACCCACAGAACAAAATAAATACCCATGAGTCTGTACTGATATAAATTATTGGATCAATAAATAAATGGTGAGCAGAGATGGTTCTTCCTTGTAGGAGATTTCTACCTAATAAATGTGAAAGGAGTTATAGAGTCTCCATTGGGCAAACACTGCACTAATAACTGTTGCAGACAAGAACCATTAAAGAATGCTAAAATGAGTGGCAGAAAGCATGATGAGAAGTAGGATATTTGGGTCATCTCCAAGTATCTCCTTGTGAGATATTTATTAGTTACAATGGGAAAAATCGTAACTTAACAGTGGGGAAACTGGCAGGAACCACCTTAACCACATGACCAAAGTCAATATCCCTGGGAAGAAGGCGTTGACATTGTGTGCCCCTGATACGGTGCACTGAGAAGGCACACAGCATCGCTTCAGTGGTGTTCTTGCCAAAAATACATAACCTCAATCTAATCATGAGAAAACATCTGTCAAATCCAAATTGTAGGGCACCCCACACAACGGGCCAGACTCATCAGAAATGTCAAGGTCATAAAACACAAGGGAAAATTTAGCAGCTGTCACACATTGGAGGACGCTGTCGCAGATTTGGACTGATGACCAAATGCAAAGTGGGATCCTGGATCCTAAACCAGACAAAGGACATCAGTGGGAAAACTGTCAAGGAAGGCCTGTAGATCAGTTAATAGTTTTGTATCAGTGTGAACTTCCTGGTTTTGATCATTATACTCTGGGTATATAAGATGGCAACATTAGGGGAAACTGAGTGAAGAGTGTTCTAGTGCTCTGTGTACTATTTTTTCAACTCTTCTGTAAGTCTAAAATTGTTTGAAAATGAAAAATTAGGGGCGCCTTGGTGGCTCAGTTGTTAAGCATCTGACTTTGGCTCAGGTCATGATCTCACAGTTGGTGAGTTCAAGTCCCACATCGGGTGAGCTCAAGCCCTGCTTTGGGTGAACACGAGCCCACTTCAGGTAAAAGATGAACCCTGCTTCGGGTGATCCCTGCTTCTCTCTCTCTCTCTCTCTCTCTCTCTCTCTCTCTCCCCTTCTGGGATTCTTCCTCTCTCTGCCCCTTGCTCACTTGCGCCCCCTCTCTCTCTCTCAACAACAAAAAAAGAAAATGAAAAATTAAAATACATGGCTAGACCCATATAATAATAACAAGAAGAAAGAGGAAGAGGAAGAAGGAGGAGAAGAGAAGGAGAAGAATTAGCTACTATTTACAGAGGTTGTACGAGACCAAGACTGGACTGGGTCTTTAAATCAGTGGTTCTGCTACTAGGAATTTATCCAAGGGATACAGGAGGGATACATAGAGGGAGAGAGAATCTTGAGCAGGCTCTCCCTCTCCCTCTGCCCCTCACCCCTGCTCACATGCAGGAGCTCTAAATAAATAAATAAATAAATAAATAAAATGCTGTATCTCATTTAATCTCTCATCACAAACCCTATGAAAGGGGCATTACCGTCCCCATTTTCAGATGAGGAAACTGAGGCTCAGGGCAGCACCGAGGCCCTCCAGGAGCTCAAGAGATGGGACCAGGACACGCACCACTGAGGACCATCCCAGCGCCTACATCTGACCTCTGTCCGCACTGTCCCTTCAAGGTCACTGCCCGCCTCCTTTGCTCTCCTGAGGTGGTGGTGGGGGCCACCCCTGGGCTGAGACCCAAGCCCAACAGGTGTGTGAGGAGCTGGGCTCTCTGCACGCTGCTGGAGGCGGTGTGGACGGGGCCATCTTTTGAAAAGGAAATGGTTGTTCTGGGGGAAAAGCCCATTCTTTCCATTTCTGGAAGTGTGTTCTGAGGAGCATACTGAATCCCAGACCCAGAAACACCTTTGTGCACCACGATCTTTATTACAATGAGGACACTGAGGATGATGGACCCTTCTAGACTCCTCACTGTGTGCCAGGGGCTGTTTAAGGCACTTTACACGTAGAATCTCACTTTATTCTAAAAGTAGCCCTATAGTTAGGTACGATGGTTAGCCCCTTTTAACAGAGGAGAAAACAGGCTCAGAGAAGTTAAGTAATTTATCTGGAGTCATCCAGCAGGATACTGGCAGAGGCAGGATTTGAACCCAGGCTGTTGGGTTCTAGCATCCTCATTCTTTAATGCTACTGCCCTACTGATCAAAATTGTGTTTAAAAATAAAACTCCAGAAAGACTGGGATGAAACAGCGAAATGCTCTAAATGTTCATTTCTAGGTTGCAAATATGTCTAAGAGGATAAACAGGTGTTTGTTTAATCTTTTCTGTATTTTCCAAATTGCAGATAATGAGCATATGCGGTTTTTATAGTGGAAAAAGACCCCCTGCATTTGAATTTCAAGGCAACTGCCATGATTATAATTAGCAATTACTTCAGGAATATTTATCCAAAGGCCCATCTTCCCACTGGCTGGGCGAGCTTTGCAAGGGTCAGGGTTGTACATTTTGCTCACTGCTGTATTCCCAGCCCCTTGCACATTATTTGGCACTCAGAAGGTGCTCAGTAAAAGTTTTTCCAATGAACTACATCACACTTCCACTTTGGGTGAGCCCCTTACTGCTCTGAGCCTCAGTATTCCCATCTGCGAGATGGAGGCGAGGACGTCTGCCATGAGGACGAAATGAGATGGTGGGTTGGAAAACTTTATTTAAGGGTTCTTAAGCTTGGTGTCCTGTTCCCCCAGCCCCGCCCTTTGAGGAAACAAGCCCCTCTTGCCCCACCCTTCACCTCCCTTCTCTTCCTCCTCCCAATTCCTGGGCATGGAGCAGAGAGCGAAAAGAGCTCTTCCTCCCTTACCTCCAAGACGTCGATGTCTGCATTGCTGAAATCGATGTTGAGGATTTTGGGGAGAGGGACGCCAGAGCCCAGCACGGCTGTGAAAAGAGACAACAACAAAACGGTCAGGCACAGTCAGCGTGGCTAAGACGTGTCAGCCACACAGGAGGCTACCAATATTTTCAAGGAAACCAGCCATTTCTCCTCCATCTCTTTGTCCTTGTAGATGCTCCCACCTAGAGCACACTCCCTCACCCTTGACTGCCTGCCAGGTTCTGAGCCTTCCCCGGGACTGTTTGGATGTCATGCCCTCTATGAGATTTCCTCCACCCCAGGCCAGCAACCTTGGGCTCCTGCCTCTCCCTCGAACTGCCCCCCCACCATTATTGAAATCACAGAATGTTAATTCTCTGCTTCCACATCTGTCACCTCTACCCGTCTTGTGAGTTTCTTGCAGGCAAGGACTGTGTCCCCGGTGTCACCCAGCCCTGGGCTGGGCACAGAGGAGTGGACAGATGTTTGCTGAATGGAGGTATGGAAGGATACACATGGGGCCCCAACAAGTGACTGCCATGGGATGTGCTGTTTGCTTTTAGATTGGCAGAACTGAAGTAGATTCATACTGATTCATGTTCTGGGAAGGAAGGAAGGAAGGAAGGAAGGAAAGAAGGAAGGAGAGAAGGAAGGAAGGAAGGGAGGAAGGAAGGGAGGA
>NW_026058437.1:0-112232 GCF_023721935.1 Panthera uncia
AGCTCCAGCTATAGCTAGGAATACTTTGTTGATTTTTTTTTTTTTTTACCTCATACATTTGTTTCCCTGATTGCATTTTTCTTTACAAGAAAAAAAAAAAAGGAGGGAGAAAAAAACTTAAAGATCTTCTCTCAAATGAGATTCTCTTTCCCTCTGGGTTTTCATTGATTTATAATTGCATTGATATTTCACATTTCTATTAAAACACCATGTTCTAATGCTCAGTCTGGCAGAGGCTTTCGTTGGCATTTGACAGGATGTCCACCAAATCTTCCTATTATGGAGAGAGCTTGGGGTTCTGGGAAAATCAATAGGTATTTAGCTACCAGGGATCCAGGGAGATGGAGAAATATAAAAGGGTGGCCACCAGCAACTGCAGGGATAGGAATGTCTGTAAAGACCGAAATGAGGCCACAAGTCTGCAAGTTGTGGAATTTAAGCAGTTATGCAACCATATTTTGGGGTTAACTATTCAGTCTCTCTCTTTTACCTACGTTTCCCTTAGGTGAGCTGCTCCAGGGAGCAAGGTACCGTGACTTCATTGGCCATAGTTTTTGTCTGAAAGGGAATGGTCTTTCAGAAAAACCGTATTTGTTTAAATATCTAAATAACAGATCCTTGGCCTCTGTGATTCACATTGCTTTGCCATCTTTCAATTACACATCGAGGCAAAGACAGGTCTCCCTTTTCAGATCTGCTCTGTCAAAAGACTGCCTCCCCGCTATTTGTGGTGGGTGTTCCATTGTAATGATTCAGCTAGCTGCCTTTTCCCTCATCTCTGCCTGAAAATCAAATCATCTGCTCAAAGTCAATGAAAGGTCCCAAGCTGCTAAGGCAGCTAAACGAATCTGCTTAACAATAATAGCCAGACTGAGGAGAAATGTAGAAGAAATTAACTATATTCCTCAGAAGGCATTCTGGGAAACAGCATGCCACACCAAAGTCCAGCTCTAAAATGTGAACCCACCGTGGGGTTGGACGGGCCATGCTTTGTAACTAGCGTTGATGGCTCATGTGTAAACAGATGGCATTCTCCCCACCAGTTCTCTACCCCACAGCTCCTGACAGTGAGATCCTGTGATTAGCTGCTTCAGAGTGGTTGGGACAATTGTCTAACAAGTTTCCATTCATCAGGAAGGCAAGGATCCGAGCTGCACTTGGAAAATGTTGTGTGACCAAGGCTTTCAAGCAGCAAACCTACCCTCAAGGAGAAAGAACAGCCTCCTGTGGGAAATAGCCAAACCTAAAATAAAGTTGACCAAGCAGAAAGTTATAAATAATATTATTTTAACAGGGTTTTGAGGCACAGCCAAATATTTTGGAATGTTCTCAGTCCAAACAAAGCCAGCATAGTTCTCATTTTTTCCAACCTCATGACTGAGAAGAGAGATAAATGGAAAGGAAAAAAGCCCGCAGTTGCGAAACATAAATTTAAAAGAAACAATCAATCTGGACAGTCATGAAAACCAGGTGGCTGGCAAAAATTGGACTCATTTGTGAAGAAATGCACAGCATCCTCTAACAGGCAATAATTAAGGTCCAGTGAAAAGTGAAAAGAGCAAAGAATTTGGAGGCAGAAAGAAGTTCAGATCCTAAGTCCGTGACTCACAAAAATGTGTGTGTCTGGGTAAATTTTGTAGTTACTCTGGGCCTCACATTCATCATTTGAAGAATGGAGGCAACAGAACTGACTTCACAGAGCTGTTACAAGGGTTTTAAGAGATCAAGAATGGAAGTTCCTCACCCAGCGCTCAACATGTACAGAAATATCAGGCCTCCGCCATTTTTCCCTGCTTCCCAGACCCCTTCGCCTCCCTGCACACAGGAGGATCTGAAAATTTGACTTGTGTAGACATGTATTAAGCAGCTGGATTTTTGCTTGTTACTAAAAATATATAATTGGGTAGACATCCAGAAAAATGAGTCTGTTACTGATTCTGCCACTAGAACATATCAGTTTCAAGAAGTGGCCTCACTTCTCTGGGCTCCACATTCTTGTCTTTAAAGTGAGGCCACTGGAGTAAAATAATCTATAGGGAAACCTCCAATATGAGCCTTCAAGGACTTGCTGTGGCCTATGCCCATTCGAACCAAGAGTTCTGCTTTGTTTTTTCACCCTTTCTTGATATATGTTAATTCAATATAAGTTTTGATCTAACTAGTATTGGGATTTTTCTTTTATGTGGGGAGATCTTAGTGAAGGTAAGGAGAGCCTTATTTTCAGAAGATGTTTGATATATGTTTGTGGAATGAAGACGTTACACTAATTAGGATGAAACAGAATGCTATTCTTAATATAAAACTTGGATCTCATCCCAATGCACTTCTCCTCCTTAATTAGAGCTCTCCTGCCCATGACTCCCATTTCTGCAGAAATGCTGGGATGGAACGCCGCCCCTTGCTATTGTCAATTGAAGTTAAGTTGCAGGTGCTTAAAAAATGTCTGCTTCTGAACCATGTTTATGAGTACCTCATGAATCTTTTACTATTGTTATGATGCTCAAGAGGCTTAGGGGAAAAAATCACCTCTCCCCAAATAAACAACAAAATGAGTGTAAGGCATTTATTACAAATAAATCCTAAGAGAAAAAAAAAAAAAACCTAAACGTACGGGCTCTGACTTAAATGCCTTGTAGTAAGCCCACCACAAATTGTAGCATTGCCTTTCCCTCAGACCTAAACAAGCAGGAGCAGGGGAGAAATTCCTTTTCCACCTCTGGCATTTGGCCACCAGGGGCAGATAACACCACTTCCTGACCCCATGAGGCTTCTGTTAGGTGTATGTCAGGTCTACAGAACATGAAAATGTCTGGATTCATCTACAAATCAAAGCATTTTTATTTGTAAAGTTGGGAATTTTTATTCAGTGGAAAGGAACACCTAAAAATTATGTTTGCTTGTAAAGAAGAATCTTTCTAGTGTCAACACTTTTTTTTTTTTTTTTAATTGAGAGGGGTGTTCTCTCCACTTCACACAGCCCTGGATCATTTGCTGGTCAAGACTGGAATTTAAATGGCTGTAAAGAAAAAGAAGCATTGGCTGGAATTTCCTCCCCTCTGGCTGTAAGGTCTCTAGAGGCATGTGTTGTCGCTGTCAGTTGCCTCATGCTTGGCACCTTATAATTTTCCATTTTCATGGATGTATTTTGAATTTCCTTAGGAGTCAGTTCTTCTATTGGGGGATGCAGTCAATCCAGAAAGGAGCTTTTGCCAAACCAAGAAACATTTTTTAAACCGTAGTGTTTTACCCATGGGATTTCAGACATGCCTGTTTGGCTTTCAGGCTTACACAAAAATATAACCATTGAGTAGACTACATCTGATGAGTTGTCGGTTTTAAACAGATTCTCCACTTCTTGAATATGTTCCAATTATGATTTTCTGCATTTAATTATTCATTTTCTTTTCTGCTGTCAGAAACTTAAGGAATTTTGTGGATGTGTACATTCTGGGTGAGTACGTAAAAACAACAAAGTTTGCCCTCAAACTCCTCTGCAATATGAAGATTTCATAAGTTTATAAATTTAGAAAGGATGTTGCAAAAAAAAACTGGCTTTATTTTAATGTGCAGAAATATTTGTTTCCAATAATATCCGAATTCTCTTGAAAAGCACTGGAAGATTTACTCTGAATTTGCTAGACCACTGTTAAAAAGAAATTTTTTTCAGAATCCTCTAAATTCAGCTAAATTACTTGTCAACCAAATTTTAATAGCTAGGCTACTTATACTTTAAATTTTACCTAAAGCACTGTCACAGACAAGTATCCATCATATTAATGTAAGAGCTTTTAAAACCCTTCATCATCTCCTAGAACAATACTCACTGACTTAGTTCCCATTCCTCTCTAACCTACTACCTTATTCCATGTAGTCTGAGTGGTGCATAGGTATTTCCACCTCTCTGCTTTTTTTTTTTAATTTCATTTTTAATGTTTTTGTTCATTTATTTATTTATTTATTTTTGAGACAGAGAGAGACAGAGCATGAGCAGGGGAGGGGCAGAGAGAGAGAGGGAGACACAGAATCCGAAGCAGGCTCCAGGCTCCGAGCCATCAGCACAGAGCCCGATGCAGGGCTCAAACTCACGGATTGTGAGATCATGACCTGAGCTGAAGTCGGCTGCTTAACCAACTGAGCCACCCAGGCACCCCTACACCTCTCTACTTCTATCCACATCTGGGGCTCTCTCCTACTTTCCCCTTCTATGCTTGTTAATGACCTACTTTTTCAAAACACAAGTACAAGTCTTATACTTCTTTATGTCCTCAATACCTGGACTAGCTCAGCACATAGAGGATATTCACCAAAGATACATGCCTGGCAACTAGAACTCTTTCTTTTTCCCAATGTGTAACCATGTGGCAGTCCATTTTCATTTTTCTTTCTATATTTTTTAAATACTGAATAGATTATATCAGGCCTACCATGCATACTATTTTGAATATGTACTATAGTTTAAGACCGGGCTCTAAATGGAACGCCAAAAGACTTAGTGAATGTTCCAAACTGTCTGATTTCTACCCAGAAGTAGTTAATATAGGCAGGATCTAGAATATAATATTGAAGGTTTTTAAAACTTTAAATATCTATGGCACTTTGAAATTCATTGTGCTCTTTCATTACATTCTATCAAAATACATGAACCTGGGCAAGCCACAGACAGAAGCCCTGTATTTAATATTTCTGACACGATATCCAGGGTTTTCTGGACTACATCTCAGGTGTTGAAGTCCCCATAATGAGATGGACAGACTCTGAATGGGAGGGAGAAAAAAATACTCTAAAGGAATATGAGAAACACCACTCCCATATAAATGAAATTGAACCACTGAGCAGCAAACCACTCAACCATGAGAACTAAGAGAAAAGGAGATGATACATTTAATTTTAGAAAATCATTACACATACCTAAAGCCATCCAGAGAAATGCAACATATTAATATTTTTCATTTTAAAAAGGCAAAGTGAAAGGTTTTATATTCACACCTGGGATGATTTGAACATCCCTTTAATGGTTGATTCTACTGTAGCCATGCTGGGAAATACTCCCCTATAAAGCAATTACTGTCT
Organism: Panthera uncia; assembly: GCF_023721935.1. Lineage (NCBI taxonomy): Eukaryota > Metazoa > Chordata > Mammalia > Carnivora > Felidae > Panthera > Panthera uncia. Next base: position 5,071 of record NW_026058437.1, read on the forward strand.
CTTCCCAAATGACACAGCCTTGTTCACCACTGTCCTTGAAATCCCAACAAAAAGAATGGCAACTCCAGTCTAAATATTTTTACCAATTTTTTACTAATAAAGGAATTTAACATTTATCACCTCATTTCATCCTAAAGCATCTGTGAGGAAGAGAGAATTGAAGAAAAAACACGAAGAAACAAAGCCCAAAGGACTTAGGCTTCAAGTCCCAAATCATAGGCAAGATTGTCCTAAAGGGAAAGTATTTGAAAGGGTTTGATTCCCAAGTATGGACATTCCCTGTCATCTTTCCTCCTCTAATACCTTATGATTAGTTTCTTTCTTCCTGGTATCTAATTTCCTAAGGGAAATTAGAAAGAAGTTTAAAATATTAGTCAATCACTCAATAAAAAACAAAATAAAAGAAACAAAAAATAAAACATCTCATTGCCAGAAGCAGGAATTATCAGCCTTGGAGGGAACAAGACAAGGGCCTTAATCTAGCAAGCAAATAGTCCATGAATTTTGAAAACCCAATAAAATAATATTTTGATAACTCTCAATAAAGTAATAAGGGTGAAAATCTTATGATCAAATATTTGGGAGAAATGGTTAAACATAATTAAATATGTCTTTTTATTTTAAGACCTTAATATACCAATCACTAATGTGAATTTGTAAGAAAGAACATTAATATGCAACTTTCCTCAATTAAATTATTTGACTGTGGAACCCCTTCTACCATTCTTTTTCCCCTATGGGCCATCTTAAGAGATGGACATACCTGGGGCACCTAGGTGGCTCAGTTGGTTGAACATAACTTCACCTCAGGTCATGATCTCGCCTTGGTGGGTTCGAGCTCTGCATCTGGCTCTGTGCTGACAGCTAAGAGCCTGGAGGCTGCTTTGGATTCTGTGTCTCCCTCTCTCTCTCCCTCCCCTGCTTATGCTCTCTCTCTGTCTCTCAAAAAATAAAATTTTAAAAATATTTTTTAAAAAGGGGTGGACATACGTTTTTTTCTTGGACACAATTTTTGGGGAAAATGCTGTATCCACGTCTGTTCAATTTAGCAACCCACTGCATAAAAGCTGAGGAATACAGTCAGGTGGTTGAATGTTTACAAATCCGTCTCATTGCAGTGTTAGAGATGTCTAGATTTCTATGACTGCCTTTTCATATATGTTAATTACATATCAAGTCATAGGAGTATATTTGTAAAAACATTAAGGACAAGCTCAATCCTTTGCTTAGTGATTTGTAATTCTTTCATATTGTTTTGATTTCTGTTATTTAATATAACCTGTTGAGTTTGAAGAAGAAAAAAGAATTTGTTTGGCCTTGATCATTTCTCACATGATCAAGGATCATAGGATTGGCTCTATGAACAAGGAAGTATGACAGTATTGTAAATTGTAGGAAGTGATACCATTACAGAAGTGATCACAGCTTCTTGAGCACCTGCATGAAACAGGTTATATTTTAAGACCCTTCTTCAAGGTATTAATTCATTTAACACCAACAAAGACCCTAAAAAGTAGATACTATTATTTTCTCCTTTTCCAAACTAAGTAATACAGAAAAGTTAAGTAATTTGTCCAAAGTCACCCAACTAATAAATTGGTGTGGCAGAATTTGAGCTCTCCAGAGTTTGTGCATCTAACCATCACATTAAACTACCTTGCATGCATTAGCAATAGAAATGCAGTCTTTTGGGAATTTCTATTCTTGCTACTTAAAAATGGATATAATAACTCAAGTATGTAAGTCTTTTGCATAACTGCAGATTGAAAGGAATACATTTGTTTTCACCTTGGAAAAGAAAAAAACAAAAAACACTCAAGTTTACATTATTTTTCTCCTTATATTTAAATCAACTCCTTTGACATTCAGCCCTGGTTCAACTAATGAAAAAATCGCACAGGAGGTACTAGCAGGAGGCACCAGTTTGATTCTATAATAGATTTCATAGAAATGAAAACATTTTAAGCAAAAGACATGTTGCTAGTTTTCCTCTCTTTGTTCAGCCTTATAGATACATCCTAGAGGAAAGTTTTCACTGAGCACATTAATATGTGGCTTAAAAATCACAGATCTACAAACTAAAAATGGAAAACAAATCTCAGATAAAAAGTGACAGTTAACCTGAAAATTATTGGCTTCTAAGATGTATCTTTTAATCATTTCTGAGGAGTGAACTTGAAATGAGGAACATTTATTAGTGAATTATATTTAGCTTTGAACTGATCCCTAATGGCTTTCAGAACAGTCCTGGTTTAACCTTGGGATATATTTCATTATTGCGTCTATGGACAGAGCTCTTTCACAGTGCAGACTGAAACTACAATTTTAAAAGAGATGTGCTCTATTTAATTAGACCAATCTCCTATATATTTTTAATTTCAAATTTTGATGAGTCTTTATGAAGTCTTAGCAATGAGAATAACACTTAGGGTAACTAATCCATGTTTAATAACACCCCAAACTTACAAGGGCTTTTCCAAATAGATGCAAAAACATTATCTAATATTCTTCTTCTTGACAATATCCTTGAAATCCAGGCAAGTGACTGGTCTTATTCTCCATATTTTATAGGAAGAAGATCTGAGTCAGAACAAAATGAAATGACTTATTTAAGGTCAGACTGATGTTTATGTTGATATCCTATATAGCAGAGTTTTTTCCTTTAAACTCTATTTCTTCAAGTGACAAATGAAGAGATAAATGTGAAAGTATTTTGTGTAGTTCTTTGCTCATAATTTAACAATGATTTATTTATGTGTCCACCTACTTGTTTGCTTACGCTCCTCTGCCTTCGATAAAGAAATTGAGGATGTTATTGCAACAATAGTTCTTCTTCTACAGTCATTTAATGAGGTTATAAAAATACTAAGTGCTGTCATTTCTCTAAAGGAAATCATTTGCATTGCATTGTTTACTTCAACCATGATGACAAACCCTGACGCCTGTTTCTCAGGTCTAAAAAATAGCTATAATTGATCGAAAGAAAATGTCTTTGACAACTTTCTTTGTTTTAGAGTGTATTTAATAATCTGGTATAACTGTTAGTCACCCTCATAAAGGAAACAAAAACTACTCCAGGTATTTTAAACAGGAAGTTATCCAATACAGGAATTGGGTATTTATAAAATTACTGGAGGGGATAGAAGAATAAATTACAGGCTGGGCCTCCAGAAATTACCTTCAGAACAACACAACACTTACCTACCAGGGGATCTCTGATCCCACCACTATAGCTATTGAGTCAGAGAGCACACTGCAGAAGAATGATTTAGAGACCAACAAACTATAATCAGAAACCCATTGAAGCTTCTGCTGCTGCTTCACAGCTGCCTCTGGAAACCAGGAAGCATCTGAGAAGTCCACTGGAATGTTCTTGCAGGGTAATATGTTGTCCTCAAGACCCTGTTTGCCAGAAATACACGTTCAAAGGGATCAAGAAGACACCCTTTGTCTTATTTTCATCTTCCAAGTTTTGTGTGCTCATTTATTTAGCAAACCCCATTCTCAGGCCAAACTCTGGCTGTATTGAAGCCTGGGAAACTTTTAAACATTTCAGCGTATGCAGTACAGAGAAGCACAGCAAAAGGAGGATGGAATGAGATTGAATCAGATACTATACAATGTCTAACAAATGTGAATTAAAAGTTGTAGCTATGATTAGCTTTAAGTTACTTTCCACCAATTCTAAGGCACCACTGGTTGCATGATATACCATTATTTCATATAGTTATAAAAAAGAAAAAATAGGGGCGCCTGGGTGGCTCAGTTGGTTGTGCCCAACTTCAGCTCAGGCCACGATCTCACGGTTTGTGGGTTCAGACCCCGCGTCGGGCTCTGTGCTGACAGCTCAGAGGCTGGAGCCTGCTTCAGATTCTGTCTCCTTCTCTCTTGCCCCCCTCCCCACCTCTCTCTCTCTCTCTCTCTCTCTCTCTCTCTCAAAAATAAATAAACGTTAAAAAAACTAAAAAAATACTGTCCATTAGATCATGAAATGGTACAAGAGGCTTGCAGTTGTAAAATGCGGCCAATTTTAGAGATATTATCTGGTAAAAAGATGTGCAGGTTAGAATCAATGAAATCAATGAAATACAGTATACATGTCATGATAGATTGTAATGGTATGACCTTTTCATGGTGATGCTTGGCTGTACAGAGAAGTTTACTGTTTCTGGAGAAATATTGAAAGATTCAAATAAATTAACATTTCCATTTTAAGTGACAAACTAATGTGTAAAGAGAAAAAAACTGAAACACCTGAGTGGCCCAGTGAATTGAGCGTCTGACTGTTGATTTCAGCTTAGGTCATGATCTTGCAGTTCGTGAGATGAAGCCCCGGGTTGGGCTCTGTGCTGACAGCCTGGAACCTGCTTTGGATTGTCTCTCTCTCTCTCTCTCTCTCTCTCTCTCTCTCTCTGCCCCTCCCCACTCTTCTCTCAAAATAAATAAACCATAAAAGAAAACAACCAAAGGATAATAGAATGGTAAAAGACTGGAAGAGATCATTTATAACTCACCAATCCATGGATAATTTACCAAATTAAAGAAATGAAAACTATTTATGCATCTCTAGGTCAACAACAGATAAAATTATAAATTTACCTATTAAGAAGTTCTGACCTTATTGGGAAATGGAAAAAGATATTTTGTGAGTGTCATTAAAATACACTAAACCAAACCATCCAGATTGTATTCTGTCAACCTCAACCAAGTCCAATTGCTACAGAAAGGGTCATTCTTCTTCCTGGCTAGAGTGCTCCCAGGTGAGGGTAGAGAGCAGTGAAGATACAGGAATATGTACAGAACTGTAACTTCTTAGAGTGTGAGCCTACTGGAAGCCTATGAGATAATCAGGATCCTAGGCTAAGGTTGAATCCAGATGGATACAGCAGGGCCTGTACGTGGTGTAAGACCCTGAGGGTCAAGTGAAATTGCAAGGGGAGAGGCAACCAGTCAGTAGTGCTAAGGAAACAGAAGGTAAATGGCCTAAGATTGGAGCCTGAGATAGATATTTGTTGAGTACCCACTATGTGCCAGGGACTATTCCAGGTACTCTTAACAGAAGGAGAAAGGGGATCAAAAGGTGCCAACTTCCAGTTATAAGTAAGTCCTAGGGATGTAATGTAAAGCATGGCGACTATAGTTAATTATACTGTGTCACATATTTGAAAGTTGCTAAAAGAGTAAATCTGAAAAATTCTCATCATAAGAAAACATTTGTAACTACTTACTGTGGTAATCATTTTGCAATATATACAAATATCAAATCATTGTGTTGTGTGTCTTAAACCAATGTTATATGTCAACTACTCCTCAATGAAATTGTTTTAAAAAGTTTTAAATAAAAGAAAAATGAAGAAGGAATCAAAGTCACATAAGATAAGTAAAGTAGTATTCAGAGACCAGAGTTCTCAGAACAAAGGGTGTTAGCTGTCCTGATGCAATTATTTCAATGAAGTCTCAATTATCCCACTTTCATCTTGAATTGTTAAATGAGCCTGCTAACCTGAGGTCAGAACTTAAAGAGCTGTCCCCTGAGCTGTTCAGAGGTCTAGGTACATTCAACCATCACCAGCAGCATTCACAGTAACAACCTGCTCCTGCGTACCAGCATCAAAATGTCTGAAAAATAGAAGTTGGCTTGTGATATTTATGGTGCATAATATATTTTTCTGTCAGATCAAAGACTGCAGATGTCATTTGCCAACATCTCGCTTATTTGATTTATGGAATAATTAATTGTATGCAAGATAAGCCGTGCACTACAAAATGGCAGCTATAATTAATCGACCCTAGCAGCAGAGATCTTTACGTAATTGTGAATGCAAGTTCATAGACCACAAAACCAGTGTCTCCCAAATTGCCTTACTCTTTCTTAATAAAGAGGTGTGGGTCAAGGGCTGTAACCCTTTATAACATTTGGTGCTTTGTAATTTACAAAATGATTGCTAACGTGTGCTATTTTGTGGGGTCATTACAACACCCCTACGATGAACACAGATAAGCATTGTTACTTGTGCTGAGGGCTGAGAAACCAAACCCTGAGAAGTGAAGTGACTTGTCCATTGCCACACACTAAGTGAGAGAAACCCAAGCACAGCGACTCTCAAGTCACTGTGGGTAATGCCACATGTTGTGGGATGTTAGGAAAAGCACTGGCTTCAAAGTAGGTGGATTTGGATCCTGCTTCTGCCATGCATGGCCTACACAAACAAATCTCTCAATCTCCAGGGGAATGTTTCTTCAAATATAAAAGGGACAGAATAATTTCCATTGTAAGCTTCTGGTGGAGGATTAAATGAAATGAAATAAAGCATGAGACAGTTCCTCTCTCTTGGTGCTTGGAACACAGGAGGTACCTCCACCTTTAGCTTCTGGCTGCTTCACATACTCCAGTCTCTGTGCCCCACCCGACCCTTCATTCTTTTCTATTCCCCCAGTTGCCTGACTTAGCCAGGTGTTCAGTTCATCAAAGGCTCCCCATAATTCTGCCATGTCAAGGGAAGATCAGACAGCCTTAAAGGATCCTTTTCAATACTTCAGTAAAACCTTTCTGAAATAGATCCACTCCAAAGGAGATTGTGCTTCAAATAAAACAATATTTGAGCCAGGTTCACACTTTTTTTTAAGATAACAAATGTACCAGTCTAGACAAAGCCACTTGCATGGGGCACAGAATTTTGACCAGTGTCAGTACAGTAGCTATAGACACTTTCATGTCTGCCTTCAAGGAGCCTAGTGCCTAAAGGGAAGGGCTTGCCAAGAGAGAGGACATACATAATAACAAATGTGAGTCCTTAGTTATCTTTTTCATAATGGAATGTGAAAACGTATCTTCCTTCACCCGTCAACCATAACTCACTGCTAAGAATTACAGTTTTATTTCCTTTACAAATGAGGCAACTGTTCTAATTATAATAATACCCCGTGTTCAAAATACCAACAGTGCTTTTCTTATTAATTTGGTGGTAGACTTGCCCAATCAAAGAGCAACAATTCTTTCCCCAATTTGCATCAGTTCTGACTGCAAATTGTAGGACTTTTGTTAAAAAATAAAATCTCTGTTCTGACTGTATCCATATCACCTGGATGGATTATTTCTGACCAAAATCTTGCTGAAGTGTGTGTGTGTGTGTGTGTGTGTGTGTGTGTGTGTGTATCATGTGCATATGTATCCTGGAGAATGGGAAAGATGGTGAACGCATTGAGGAATTTACTGTAGAAACCTAACATGGAGTGCAGCTCATGAAATGGGTCAAATAGCCCCTGATTTATTGCTCTCTCTGAGTACATTTTCATCACCATCAATAATACTTCTTGGAGCACAGTCTCCAAGTATGTGATTTCCTCACCAGTCTGTGGACTGTGACTGCAAACTCAGCTACAGAACAACTTTCCAAAACATTTTTAAGGTACCTCCAGATCACATACTGAAGAGGTTAGTCTGTTTTGCATCAGAGACCCACAAGCACCAATTTTCCTGATCACCCCTCCATGAAGCATGGTCTGTGCTGATCGATTTAATTGAAAGTAACAACTGAAATTAACTGATCAGAATGGTTCTTCTAAGGAGCTCAGCAATATCTGTCATATAAGAGAAAATGAGAAAAATCACCTAAACAGTGAGTTGTTTATGATCTTGTACCCTGTATAAACATGTTGAATATATTCTCCCTGGATGGTTTTGTTTACACACACACACACACATGCACGTGCACGCACACACACACACACACACACACACACACACAGACACTGATTTCTTTTAATTTGGCAGAAAAGGGGTAGTTCAAAAGAGAAATGGCAGGGAGGGGGGTGTTGTGTAAAATATGTGAGTTACTTTTAGGAAATCAGAATGGATCTTATTTCAACAAACACATAATCAACACCTCCGTGGTAAATGGTCCTGTATGAGGGAATGTTGATAGAAAGATAAAAAAGATACGGCAAATAGCCCTCTCAGTGATCACTGTCTAGCTGGGGAGACATGAAGTGTGCCATGACAGTGTGGTGGGGTGAGAGCTGAGGGAGGAACCACAGAGGCTATGGATACATGTTGTGGGGGAGGCAAGGAGCCATCTCTGAAGAGGTGATGGATAGACTGGATGGTTGAGTGGGAAAAGCCCGGAGCAAGGGGAGAAGGGAACATTTGGGAGAGGACACAAACTCTGAAGGGAGCACCACAGATTAAGGGCAGAGCACAACAATGCACTGATGCCAGGGCAGCGAAAGGGAAAATGGTAAGAGCTAAGTTAGGGTCAGATCTTCACCGGCTTCATATGGCCAGCTAAGGAGAAAGTTCAGAATGATTTCAACAGATTATATGATTCAATTTACTTTCAGAGGCATCCGCGGCAGCAGGGTGGAGGGTGGATCGAGGAGGGCGAGGGGGGAAGGCAGGGATGCATCAGAGGCTGTGGTAGTCACTGTCACCGTTCAAGTGCTTGAATCAAGGCAGTCAGAGGAACACCGGTGAGGAGGAGGGAATATAGTATAAAAGTCTATTCAGCTAATGTACTGGTGATTTAAAAAGTGAAATCACTTTATAAATTCAGTCGTGGTATAGGGAGAATGCTTCATTCTCTCCTGGTCTCATTTGGCAGCCTAAAAGGTGGTGTATGCATGAGGAACTTTTAGTTTTTATGGTGATTCAGTACTCTGTTTTTATCACAATGAAATCAATAACCAAAAGCTGGAAAGGAGAGTCTTTGGCTTACTCGGGATAACATAAAGGAGCCCCCTTGGCTCTTTCATTATTAATACAGAAGATAGTAGTTAACATTTACACATCAAAAATACCTAATGTTTACTAGGACTATCATTAAAAGTAGCAAAACTGTCCATGGCAATGTTGGTTGTCAAGGGGAAGCTTCCAGATGAGCCATGCCACTCAACCCATGGAGTGTTTCTGAATCAAACACAGGCAGTTACAGGGGGTGTAGTTACAGAGGAGCAGCCTGGAAATGGAAGAACAAAATAATCTCTCCAACATAAAACACTTATTTGCTATTTTGTGCCTAAAAGTTGCTCCTTGGATCCAACTCAAAAATGTGTCACAAAAGACAGATTGTTTTTCCGGCTTACTCTTTTTTTCTCCAGATGTCACTAAATGTTCAAATGTTCATAGTGTTGGTGTGTACAGAACAGAAGCTGTTCAGGAGTGTGCTCTCTCTCTCTCTCTCTCTCTCTCTCAGTATTCCCAGATTACTTTTTGTTTCATATTCCACCAGGTATAGCTGGAACACATTTTTTTTTGTTCTTAAATATATAATCATATATATTTTTTATTTCCTCTGCACAAAATTGTGTAGCATATTAAGTAGATTATAACTTGTTTGCTACGCAGAAATGTTAATGATTTTTTTCTCCCTTACTAAAGACTATTTGCATCTAAATGATGTTAGATTTTTTTTTGCCCACCTCAGAATGATCAAAGTGAATTTAGTCCTGCTTATCTTTCATGTTGAACAGAAGTCCTACCTATACCCATGTGGTTATGTGAATACGTATATGGGTGTGGGGAGGCGATGGCTAGTACAAGGGAAAGATCTAAAAAGTTTAGAGATAAAAATTATAGGGATTAAAGCTCTCTAAATATTAGGTAGCTAATTGTTATGCCTCCCCATCAGGCCTCCTTTTTGATACTGCGGACGCAAGAAAATGTACACCATTATTCTCATCCCTAATCCTTCACTGCATTTTCACAAAATGTTTCTCAAATACCTGTTATACATCTACTGAGTTCAGTTCATGGTGCTAGAGGAATCAGCCAGGAAGACAGTGTTGGATGATTATAGATATTTATAAAGCAAACCAGACTGAGGGATCTGGGGAAATACAGACAGTTGAATGAAGAGATTGGAAAAAATGCAGGAATTATGTTCATTTGTAGGAATTGGGGAATGTTTCACAAAAGAGATTTCGAACCTGGAGGCTGGGTAAGTGTTCTTAGTGGGAATACAGACAGTTCATAAGGAGGAAGTAGCAAAGACAAAGCCAAGGTGAGAGCAAAGGGTGTGCTAGAGGGAGAGTGCAACCACATAGGCACATTTGGCTGAGCATGATGTAATAGAAATGAGCAGGAGAAGAGTTGGGTAGGAAAAGTTGGGCCAGGGTGTGAGGTCCCTGTGAACACCCAAGGCAGATGGACATATTTGAGTTAGAAAGAGAGAGCCAATGCGAAGTTTTGAGTAGGAAAATGACTACCACAACCATATTTAAGAAAAATTTATCTGGCACTTATATATTTTAAAGAGATGGGGAGGAAAGACATGATAAATTAGGAAGCAGGGAAATTAGAACATTATCTCATTAAGAAAGGAGACATTGCGTAGGGCCTGAAGAGAAATAGTGAGATTAGAAAAAAGAAACTAAATGCATACTCATTCTTTATCATGGTGAGTGCATCATTTTCTTGTGGTTGGCAAAGTACTTCTCTATGTGTAGAAATAAGATGGTTCCCATGAGTGATGGTTCATCGTGGAATATTTCAGAGGTAGATCAATTTGTTGATGTTGATACATTTCCTGCAAGGGCCCGCTTACTCATTAGTGCTCATGTATTTACTACATATATATGTACACACATTTACACATAAATATATATACACACTATATATAAATGTATACACACACACACACACACACACAGTAAGTCTTTCTTTTTTAGGAAACAGAATGAGGTGGGAGGATATTATGGAATGTGGAGAGATAGAACATTAATGAAAACTAAGCATTCAAAAGGATTGACCTTTAATTAGATTCTACAGATCTATTGAGACAAAATCCCAGGGTTTTGATGTCAAAGAGTTATCCAGGGGTCACATGTTAAAAAGGCATACGGACAGGCAAAGAAAATAGGAACTATGTGCTAGAAACCATGTAGGATAATTATTCAATCAACATTTAACAAATCTATATCCATCACTGTGCTAGATGCTAGAATAAAACAAGGATGGCCATCCAGACCCTTACATAGATCATCGTCGAGCATGATACTTGGTAAATATGGAGGGAAATAGGGAGAACAGGGTGTGAAAGCATGGATTGGAAGCATGTTGTGCTAGAATCATCAAAAAGGTAGGAAACACTGGCTTGCAAGTATTTACCTGTTAAGAGAAGAAGATTCTTTCACAGGCACTTTTATTCACCCAACTTTTGGATGGAGAGGTTTCATTTGGATGGAGAGGTTTCCTGAAGAAGGCCATCATCTGACAGAACGTGGGAGCTATTGTCAAGCAGACTTGATAGGACGTGCCTGGGGAGGAAGATGACAGGAAGCCTTGAGCTTGGGCGAGCGAAGGGGTGAGGATGATGTCAGTGCCTCTCCTCTCCCTCCGCCTACCCTGAAAGAACACTGCCCCCCTTCAGTGGACTCGCTTTCCCATGTGTGTACCCTATCCCACGTACACATTTGATAGTTGGTGGGAAGAAAGGGGGAAAAGGAGTAGTTTTAGGTCAAGTTTCCATACTTTCAGAATCCAGGTTGAATACAGCCATTAGGAAAAATGAAGTACCGACTTCTCTTTTCTTAAATATTCCCTTGCTTCTTGACTCTAAGTCCCTCCCCTTCACCTCCAACCCTGTCCTTTCTCACAGTGAGTCCTGGACACTGGTCATGTTTCTGTAATCGCAAGTCTCCTATAATCGCAAATGAGGATCTCATTTTTTTTCAGGGATAATTCAGGGATAATTATGCAAGGATAATTCAGCCCAAGAAAAATAGGTTTCATTTCCTTTTTTTTTTTTCCTGCTTCATAGTACCATATGAAGTATAGTACTCTCTACAGCAGAGGTTCTCAACTTTGGCCGCACATTAGAATAATTTGGGGACCTTGTAAAACTCCCAATGTATAAGCCGTACCAAAGGATCTTTAGGGGTGAAACTCAGGCACCAGTATTTTTAAAGCTCCCCATGTGATTCCAATGTGCGGCCAGGATTAAGAAGCACTGATCAACAACAACACCTAATTACCTCCCAATTCCCCAAACTGGCATTTATTTTTATGACTTTCCTGGTATCAAATGTCTTTGCTTATTTACTTCCCGAAACAAAACAAAACCAAACCTGCACAGTTGTCAAAAACTAGGTCAAATGCCCCTTCCTCTGGTAAGTCCTCTTTTCTTCCCCATTACCAGTCTGAACTTAATTGTTCCTTCCCCTCACTGCCTCCAAATGACTCGTATCCATCCTAACACACAGGACACTTGGCTTCAGACTTCAGATACTTGTGGACGCGGCTTTTTCCCCAATAAATTTCAAGCTATTTAAGATAGGGATTGGGCTTATTCATTTTCATGTCGTGAGCATTCAATAAATATTTTGAAATCAAATTAAAATGGCCAAAAGTAAATAATACAAATAAATCCATACTTTGCCTGTATATGGTATGGGTGATGACTTGTGCCTTCTATTAAAAACACGTTCTTTGGAAAGTCCATAATACCATTTCTTATAAAGCATGAGATATGATTTACTATTCCTGGCAATAGCTGCTGCTTCACAATGATAACTTCGAAGTCAGTGATAACATAATTCAGCAGACATGGTGATTCTCAATCTACACGTGACACCATATGGGCTTCAATATAGAATTACTTCCTGCTCATACAAATACACTCCAGGTTTTGTTTTGTAAATCTTAACTTAGATTAAATGAGCATTGGCCAAAGCATCTAAGTCCTCCCAGGATAATGGCTACAGACTGAGGGAAAGATAGGAGGGGGTAGAGGAGGTAGTGAGGGAGAGAGGGAGGGTGTTGTGAATATAACAGATGCATAAAACCCACTCCTGGAAGAGACAATTTATGCATGACCAACACATCGTCCCTGCGTTCCAAGTGTCCCTGTCTTTCCTCTCTGCTCCCATTTAAAACCTGGATTTAATTATATCTTAGTGTATTGACTGCCTCCACTATCAAAGGGGACCAACTTGAAAGCACATATCATGTTTTACTCATTTTTTCCTACATAGCACTTGCCTATCACAGTTCCTGTCACACAACAGGAGTCAAAAAACTATTTCGAGCCAGCAGTTGAACAAAAGGAATAACTTTGAATTGAGAAAGTAGGTATTCGTGTGAATAGTTCTGTCTCAAAAATATTCCGGTTTGTTGCCTGCAGAAAGCAAGCACCAATTCCTGAGAGACCCACAGGTACAGCAATTTAAATAGGTACCTGATTAGATATGAACACCAAGGAGAAAAGTAATTGAATACACAAATGATAAGTCAAGCAAATATTACCTGGTTAAGTGATATCACTTGAAAATGTGCAAAATTCAAGTTATAAATTTCATTTGCCTGCTCAAAAATCTTAAGAATTTACAGTTAACTTCTAGGTCCAGAACCATGATGAGGCAAGTGAGGCTCCCACTTCAGGTGAGAAATTTAAGGGAGTCAAAAATCCTTGATGATCAAGATAATAATATTTAATATAATATTTTCAAATATAAAAAACAGTGCAAAAATCCATTATGAATAATTATAAGAACACAATCCACATGGGATTTGTAAAACATATTAGCATTATTATATCATTAGCACTTTCATAACAAACTATTATATGAGTGTTACTACATAATGCTGTTAATAAAGGGCCCAGTATGATAATGACAGCCAGTAGGCTTTGGGGGTTTTTTTAGAATGAATTTTGCTTTTTGCTTTTTGGGTTTTTTTTAATTTTAAAGAGTGAGAGAGAGCTCCATTGGGGGAGAGGGACAGAAGGAGAGAGAGAGAGAATCTTAAGCAGGCTCTACTCTTAGTGTGGAGCCCAACACAGGGCTCAGTCTCATGGCCCTGGGATCATGACGTGAGCTGAGATCAAGCGTCTGACGCTCAACGACTGAGCCACCCAGGCGCCCCCAGCCCGCAGGTTTTGGTGCACATCGTTTTGAAACCGTAACCAGCTAGGCACAAACATGGCCTGCTTTATAAAACGAAATATTTTAACACCAAAGCCTGTTGTGGGTGATTTTCTCTAAGAAGCAGCAAACAATTTTTCATGTTCGGGTTTTAATTAGTGGACACAGTATCTCATGTATTAGAAAAGAAGTTGATACTGCCCCTACTCTAATGCTGTAGCAAGTATTTATATATCGAAAGACTTATCCTTTCATTTCACCACTCGCGGTATCATTTCTTCAGTGCTCAGCACTGAGGCTAACACACTGGCCAGTGAGGGGCAGACACCCTTGGCAGCAAACACCAGTAGCAGAATACTGAGAAAGATACAAGAGAAGGCAGTGAGGTTACCATGGAGACAGGAACGCCTTCTCCCTAGGGAAAAGATACAGAGACAAACAAACAAACAAAAAAATCAGGTCAGCATAATACATCTAGTTAGTTAACATTACTTTTCAAAACTGCGTTTCCCCCCATCAGGTAGTGGCAATATGTATTAAATGGCTTAAAATTTGGAGTAATTTTGATGATTCTTGTTTCAAGGAAATTATTTCAAAGAAATCTTAGTGAGTGTGTGTTAAGTTTTCTCCGTGTAAAAGTTCATCATAGGGGCGCCTGAGTGGCTCAGTCGGTTGAGCGTCGGACTTGGGCTCAGGTCATGATCTCACAGTTGGTGGGTTTGGGTCCCGCATCAGGCTCTGTGCTGACCGCTTACTCAGAGCTGGAGCCTGCTTCGGATTCTGTGTCTCCTTCGCTCTCTGCCCTTCCCCCACTCACGCTTTGTCTCCCTGTTTCTCAAATATAAATAAATGTAAAAAAAATTTTTTTTAATTCATCATAGTACCTTCTATAATATGATAAAAATAAACGAATAAACGGAACAGCCACTGGTATGACATTGTTGAGTTACACACATTGTAAATGGAATATTCGTAGTGACTAAAAATATGTTGGTAGGAAATCAGTAATGACACAGAATGCTCTACACACCTGCTACTTTTCACATTGTGCCACGTACACTGCATGAGAACATGCAGATTCTCAGGCCCTAGCCCAGACTTGCTGAAGCAGAATCTAGATTTAAACAAAGTCCTCAGGTGATTCCTATATGCATAAAATCTTGAAAAGCACCTGTATATTCCATATTTTTAAGCAAAATAAAAATATATACATAAAAATTCCCCTTTTCACTCCCCAAACTTTGACTTGATGATTGGAAAAAAGAGTGAATATATATGCATCAAAATGTACACAGTGATTATCTCTGGGGACTCTGCTTTTTACTTTCTCTTTTAAAAACGGTTTCCAGGGCCACCTGGGTGGCTCAGTCAGTTAAGCCTCTGACTACAGCTCAGGTCATGATCTCACTGTGGTTTTGAGCCCCACGTCCAGGTCTGTGCTCCAGGCTCAGAGCCTGGAGCCTGCTTTGGATTCTGTGTCTCTTTCTCTGCCCCTCCCCCACTGGTGCTCTGCCTCTCTTTATCTCAGAAATAAACATTTAAAAAATTTTTCAGTTAAAAAAATAATAAAATATTTTCTAAATATTCAATTACAAATATATATTACTTTTGTTATTAGAAAAAAGTAATTTTTATAAATGTACTTTCTCTGTTGTTCTTTTAAAGTGATCATGGTGAATGAATTTTTTGGGTAAGATAAAAGTTTGGGTCAATTACACATTGAGGTTGGCAAAATTGAAAGTATAATTTCACATCAGTAAATTCTAGGACCATATATCTAGTACTTGTGATTTTAAGTATTTCTTTCCACTGTTTCTTTGTTTCCCAAAGAATGTTTGCCTGTGTATATTCATGTTGCTTGCGTTTCTGCCTGTTAAAGTGGTGACTACAGTTGTAAGACATCTCCTCCATCACCAGGTTATGTAATCCCTCAGGTAGTAGTTGAACCTCAGTCTCTCCCCTGATATCATCCTAAGACTACTAAGATATGAAAAATTTCTACTTTTCCTTTTCATTTTATTCTAGACTGGAAAAGCTTCATTTCAAAAGATGAGTGTAATTAGCATACCCAGCTGTTACTAGTATGAAAACCCTTTGGGGGCTATTTTTAATCTCATCCTATTCTTAGAGAAGCATTCTGAGGTTAGGAGACACAGGAGGTACCATGTTGAAGCCAAGGCAAGAAGGAGGAAAGGTCTCCCCCTGGAGAGCTGCTCAGTTGGGGTCGATAGCTACAGAGTAGACTGAAAAGAAAGAAAACAGAGACATCAGAAGAAAACTGAAAAGGCCTACTTCCAAAGTTTGCCTATAACAGTCCCAGGTCATTTCAAGACATTTAGGGAATATAAGCAAAATCCCATTTCAACACAAACTTTTCAATTTAACATTTTGTTAATGAGTCAGCGCACATGTCCTCTGAGAAGGGACATGGTAATTGTGCTTTACTCATTTCATTCCATGGATCTTCTAGAACAAGCAATAAGACCCATCAGTGTAGCAGCCTGATTAATGCAAGCCTTGCACTATTGGGCATCTGTGCTGTTTTCTGTAGCAGGGATTTTAAGCTATAGCAATGGGAAGATAAATGAGACCAAGAAGATGCGCTTCAGAGAAGTCACAGGTGGAGGAGAGGAGAAGGATTGTTGAAAAAAATGTTAGAAGAAATGGAGAGCAAGTAACATTTATGGAAGATCTAAAGGGCAGGGTTTTGCATATATCATCTCATTTAATCTTCATAACAGATTGTACTGTACATAAGCTGGCTCAGATTCAGTGGGTTTATAACTTTCTCCAGTAGACCCACCCAATGAATGGTGGAATGACAAATCAATTTAGCCTTAGCTAGTTCCAAAGCCCATGTTCTTTTCACAATAACACATAGGCTCAAGAAGCAATTCTTTTGATTATGAGTCATTCACTGCATCCCCAAAAGTTTTAAATTTTAAAAAATTCCCCAAAGCAGGGTTTCTCTGATCCATAATTCATAGTCTATGTTTCATCAGAATATCCCAGGTGTCATGTTAAAATGCGGGTTCCTGATTCCATTCTCTTAGTAGGTCTAAGTGGAGCATAAGAATCTATTTTAAACATTTCCCAGCCACTGCTATGCACAGATCACACACAGGCATGCCTAGGAAGGACATAATCTGCATATCATTGAAAGAGGATACTTTGGCATTCCTGGAGCAAATCCTGTATTTGCCCATCAATATATCTGTTAACTCTGCCCCCTCCTCTTGGCTGCACTCCATGGGTCACTGCCTGGGGCTCTCTGAGATAGAGGAGAAGGAGAAAAACAGAGGTTGAGTCTTAAATCTTGCCATTAACTAGTGACGCTAGGTAAAGATGTAATAACCTCTCTGAAACTTCATTTACTTTGCTATAAAATGGAGAGAATATTTCCTGCCTCAACCTCCCCACATGAGGATTGTAAGGAAGTAGTAAGAGGATTTACCTAAAATTGACTCATAGACTATTACTAATTTTCCATACAGATGTTAGGAATCAGGTGAACAATTACAGGCTGTGGAAAATGAAGAGTCCTGGACTTTAAGTCAGATGTGAGTCACATCTCTGGCTCTGCCTCTCACTAGGTCTCACTTTGAACATGTAACCTCCTGGAGCCGCTTTCCATTTGTGTTAAAAGAGAATACAAACATGCATGCCCAGTAGCAGGGACAGAAGTAACGTAAACATCCATCAGCAGGGGACTAGCTAAATTAAGGATGCTTTGTCCATACTGTCAGAGAACAGCACTGGTTCCACTTCTGGTTTCTGTAGAAAAGGAATTTTTAAGCATCCCTGTGGCCTCCCTCCTGCCTTTGAGTCATTCTACCCCTGGGGAAGGAAGCATAACTTATCTGCATGGTAGATCATGGCTTGGCTTTATCCTTTTCATTTTGGGAACTGAGCTCAGCTACATAAATGGGTTCCACATACATAAGCTCGGTATGAACGAGCCTGCTTGACTAGTCACATAAATCCCAGGTTCTATCTGCAGTAAAATTTTATCTGTGGCCTCTATTTATTTCCTTCTCAAATTGTTCAGAACCTCAGGAACAGGGGAAGGGGAGTGCTATTTATTGGATCCTCTCAAAATTCCAACGTATATACTGAAAGCTATATTGTATTTTAAAAGGGGGCGCCTGGGTAACTCCGTGAGTGACCAACTCTGGATTTCGGCTCAGGTCATGATCCCAGGATCATTGGATCAAGCCCCGTGTAAGCCTCCATGCTGAGTGTGGAGCGTGCTTGAGATTCTCTCTCTCTCCTTCTGCCTCTCTCCACTGCTCACAGGCTCTCTCTTTAAAATAAAAAATAAAAACAAAAAGAGGTAAAGCCCTATGTACATACTGTCATGGAAATTATCTTGGGATATGTTAAGTAAAAACTATCAGGTCCAGTACAGGGTATTTAGTGTGTTCCCATTTGTATAAAAATAAACGATGCATTCACAAAGAAGTGTACACACATTTAATTGGAAAATTAACAGAAAACACTATAGAATAAACCACTTACTCTGGTTTCTCTTGGGGATGGAAGCTGACAGTGTGAGGTGAGATGTATATGTTCCAACAGGATTTTAACTTTTAATTACCCTTGCATTATTTTTTAAATTAAAAATATATATGGGGCGTCTGGGTGGCTCAGTCAGTTAAGTGTCTGACTCTTGATTTCAGCTCAGGTCATGATCTCATGGTTCACGGGTTCGAGCCCTGCATAGGACGCTGTGCTGACAGTGGAGAGCCTGCTTGGGATTCTCTCTCTCCCTGTTTCTGCCCCTCCCTTGCTTGTGTTCTCATTCTGTCTCACAAAATAAATACATAAACTATATTAATAACATAACTATATTAATAACTATAAACATAACATTATATAATATTATTAATATTCTATATACTATAGAATGTGTATTAATATTATAATACATATTAATATTATATATATAAAATACATATCCATCACATTGTTGTGTTGAGGAATAAACAATATTGCCTAGGTAAATGAAACCTGGATAGCAGAATCAGTAAGTTCAGCCTCTTCGTTTTTCCACCAGGAAGTCAACTCCCCACCTCCTTGCAAACTCTGTTCCTCGGAGTTGTTGTAGGTCACTTTCTTAATAGCACTGCACTCTGACTTCTCAGCCGTAGCTATGCCCAGAGTCATCAGAGGGTCTCCCTGCACCAGAAAGCAAGCTACAGGACAGCCAAGGGCCCAGAACCACCCAGCGCAGCCTCTGAACAGAGTAGAGAGCCAACATGTTTGTAACACTGAATAGCACTCAAGACTCTTAGTGCCTAAGCCAACCCTCTACTCTAATTGTCATGGAGTTGGAGGTGGGATAAACAAAGCCTTTGCATGCCTCCACTGAGCAGCAAGCACTGCTTCATGAGCAGCTGAGGCTCGCGAGCGGAACACGAACTCGGCATGTGACATTATGCGCAAAATCACCACGTGTGCTGTTCTAAACCACCATCGTCTCCTCACACGGAAATTCTAAATGGAAACATATGGCTAGCACAAAATGAACCTGACTTTTTCCCTCTGTGTGTCTGGTGATTATTTATGTATTGGAGTTTAAGAAAGTGTAAAATAAAAAATTACCAAGGAAGGGAAAATGAGCTCCTTTGAAGGTTTTTTGTTTTGGGTTTTTGTTTTTTTTTTTTTGGTTTTTTTTTTTTTTTTGGTGGTGGTGGTTGTTATTGTTGTTGTTGTTTTTACCTTGGGCATGGTTTATGAAGTTACACATTAGTGCTGTAGGCTGAGAAGCTTGGCTGAAGTCCATCTTGGGTAATGGATTCTGGTTGAAGGATCATAAGCTAGGAAGTCATGCAGAATCGGTTCGAGTCTTGATTCCATCCCCCCATGTCTGTGACACGTGCTCTCCAAGTCTTCATTTCCACTGTTCTAAGAGTAATATTTGCCTTAAGGATATAATACCTGTGAAGTTTCAGAGAGATGCCTTACATATGGTAATAGTTATTAACACAGAAATTAACTTATAAAAAATAATAGACTTGACTATGAATAATCATCTGTTCAGTTATTCATCTTGTTTCCCTCTCCCGCCCCACTGCTCTGTGATCTCTTAGAGCGCGGAAATTTCTTTTGCTCATTTTTTATGACCCTAGCACTGAGCATATTGTCTTATTTATAGCTCACTTCCCAATAAAGGAGAGAAAGAATTGGAAATAACTTCAAACTATGCTAACCGATGTCATTTCCAATCATACTCAACATGAACCCATGTATCTGTGCATTAGGTCTTTTCCTCTTCCTTTTCACATACCATACTCAATAACTAAGAAAGGGGAAAGCATCAGGCCAATTGCCCTTAACTCCTTTATGATGTACAAGAATTAGGTAGAAGCACACTCCTTGAGTTGAGAAACCAAAAAATTACCAAAAGATTATTTCTTATCACTGTATAGTTTAAATCTCCCTGCTTCAAAACTGGGGCTGCTTTTGGGGAGTCAGTTTATGTTTTAAATAACTTACTCTGGAACACAAAACCAGAAATTTGGCAAAAATAATTGCAGTATAAAATTTGGTCTTGTTAAACAGTGTTTGCAATAGAAAGCCGGTTATTTCAATTCCCCAAATATACACTAAACTTCAATGTGCCAGGCAATATTAGACACAGAAAAACCCCACCATGAGTAAGACATGCACCTATTCCAAAAATACTATGCTTGCCACCTAATAAAATGACCCTACACTTACCTTCTCTACTTTTATTTCTCCAAATGTGTAAAAGACTCAATTGTTAGGCTATTTAAAACTGCTATCGACCCCTTCTCTCTCACTAATCCACATATATAATAGAATTATCCATAATGCAAAATGTGATTTTTTAAAAATTCTTTATCAATCAATGAGTATTCATTTTGCAACTACAATTCTATGAGCCTGGCTCTGTTAAAACATAGAGGCACAGTTTATACGTGCCTGGTATTTCTACAAAACATGTAGGTGCTAACCTATATGATTTTTAAATTATGTACCGAAAAGCAAGGCAATATTTACTTTTAAACATACTAAAATACAATGTGATATCTATTTATTTAAATTAAAATGGACTTTTTATTGAGATATAATTTACATGGAGTATAAAGTTTGATAAATTTGACAAATGCATAGACCTGCAGAAATGCCACATTCCTAACAAGTTGGAGACCTATCACCCCAGAAAGTTCCTTCCGGCCAAATCTCAATCAATTCCTATCCTCACTCTCTTCAGAGGCAAAGACTGTTCTAATTTCTCTTACTCTGTATTAGATTAATCTGTTCTAGAACATCATATAAATAGAATCATATACTATGTACTCTTTTGTGTCAGTTCCTTTGCTCAATATTGTGGCTTTGAAATTTATCCATGTTTCTGCCTGTATCAGCAGTTCTTTTGCACTGTTGAATAATATTCCACTGTATGCATATATGGCAACTTATTTGTCTATTATTCGGTTGGTGGTATATGGGTCATTTCTTATTATGAGCTATTATGAATGAAGAAGTCATAAGTATCCTATGAAAATCTTTTTGTGTATATATTTTACTTCTCTTGAATAAAATCCTAAGAGGAGAATCCTTGAGTTGCAATGTAGGTATATGTTTACTTTATAAACAACTGCCAAGGAGTGGTGAACTTCTATGGGCAATGTTTAAGAATTCTGTTTACTCCCTATCCTTGGCAAAATTTGATTTGTCAATATTTTCATTTTACTCTTCCCTGAAAAAAAATGATGTTGAACACTTGTTCACATGCTTACAGGCCATTTGTACATATTTCTTTTTTGGAGTGTTGGTTCATGCTTTTTGCCCATTTTGGGCTTTGTTTTTGTTTTTGTCCATTAATTGAGCTGTTGAAATTCTTCATATATGTCTTTTGATAGCTATAGGATTGCAAATATTTTCTCATCTGTAGTTTATCTATTAATTTTCAAAAACATGCCTTTTGAGAAAAGTTTTCAGTTTTGATGAAGTGTAATTTACCAGCTTTTTCTTCTATAGGTAATGCTTTCTGTAACCATCTAAGAAATGTGTATCTACTCTAAGGTCATGAGTGTTTTCTCCTATGATTTCTTTTAGAGGCTTTATATGTTGTAGCTTTTATATTTTCATAGAGTGTGATGGTTAATTTTATGTATCAACACGACTGGACTACAGGGTACCCAGATAGCTGGTAAAACACTCTGGGGGTGTCTGTGAGGTAGTTTCTGGGACAAATTTGCATTTTAGTTGATAGCCCATGTAAAGATCACACTCAATAATGTGGGTAAGCATTATCCAATTCATTGAGGGCCTTAATAGAACAAAAAGGAAAAAGAGTGAATTTGTTCTCTCTTCTTGAGCTAGGACATCCATCTTTTCTTGCTATTGGATATCAGTGCTCCTGATTCTCAGATCTTTGGACTCAGACCAAAACTTACACTGTGGATTCCATGTCATGGGGTGTTATTAAATACAGATTCATTCTCTTTGGTATATATAGATCTATTCAGATTTTCTTTTTTTTCTTTAAGATTTATTTGGAGAGAGTGAGAGCAAGTGGGGAAATGGCAGAGAGAGAGGGAGAGAGAGGATCTTAAGCAGGCTCCATGTTCAGCACAGAGCTGGTCCTGGGCTTGATCTCACAACCCTGAGATCATGACCTAAGTCAAAATCAAGAGTCAGAGGCTTAACTGACTGAGTCACCCAGACACCCTGATCTATTCATATTTTCTAATTATTTTCATACCAGTGTTGGTAGTTTACATCTTATAGGAATTTTTCCATGTCATCTAAATTGTAGTATTATAAAAAATTATTTGTAATATTTGTTATTCTCTTAATGTCAATAGGATGGGAGACATGTCCCCTATTTAATTATGGACATTTGCAATTTGTGTTTTCTTTTTTCTTTTAAACAGTCTAGCTAGTGGTGTATCAATTTTATTGATCTTTTCCAGGAATCAGTGTTTTGTTTCATTGATTTTCCCTATTGTTTGTTGCTTACCGCTTCATTGATTTCTACTCTTTATTATTTCCTTCCTTCTACTTATTTTATATTTAATTTGCTCTTCTTTTTCTAGCTTCTCAAAGGAGAAGCTTAGAGCATTGATTATAAATCATTGCTATTTTCTAATCTAAGCATTTAAAGCTATAAATTTTCCAATAAGCACTATTTTTGTGGTACCCACAAATTTTAATATATTGTGCTTATATCCTAATTTAATTTAAAATATTTCAAATATTAATTTTGATTTCTTTCATGAGGCATTTAGATGTTTCTTCCTTTCTAAATGTTTGGAAATGTTTTTTCTATCGATTTCTAATTCAATTTCACTGTAGTGAGAAAAGATGCTTTTAAATTTATGGCTTGCTTTATGACTCAGTACATGTTTTATCTTGGTGAATGTTCTATGCTCTCTAGAAAATAATATGTATTCTACAGGAGTTGGTTGCAATTTCTTATAAATATCAGTTGTGTTAATTCAATTAATATTATTTAAATCTTCTATATCATCACTGATTATTTTTGTTTAGTTGTTCTAACAGTTACTAAAAAAAGACTATTAAAATTTTGAAGTCAAATTGTGGATTTATCTATTTTCCTTTTAATTTTTTTTAGCGTTTATTTATTTTTGAGAGAAAGAGACAGAGCGTGAGTGGGAGAGGGGCAGAGAGAGAGGGAGACACAGAATCTAAAGCAGGCTCCAGGCTCTGAGCTGTCAGCACAGAGCCCAGTGCGGGGCTCAAACTCATGAGCAGTGACATCATGACCTGAAGTCGGACGCCTAACCAACTGAGCCACCCAGGCACCCCTATTTTCCATTTAATTCTGTCCATTTTTGCCTCATATATTTTTGAATTTCTGTTACTGGGTGCATAAACATTTAAGATTGTTATGTCTTATTATACCTTCTTGGTGATTTGATCTTTTAAGTGTCTGTCTTTATTTCTGGTCATATTCTTTGTCCTGAAATGTATTTTGTCTAATATCAATATAGTCACTCCAGGTGTCTTATAGTTTTTTCATGCTATGTTACTTCACTCTTAACCTATCTATGTCTTTATACTGCATAAAGTTGAGTCATGCTCTTTTAACCAGTCTGACAAACTTTGCCATTTAGTTATAGTTTACTCCAATTACATTTAATATAAATATGAATATGGTTTTGTGTCTTTTTTCTTACTACTTGTTTTCTTAGTATTCTACCTTTTGAGTTTTCTACTTCTTTATTACTTAGTTTTCTTTCCAGCCTTCTGTTGGACACATTAAATATTATGTAGCCCCATTTATCGCTTCTAATTTAATCAGGATTTTAATAGTTTCTGTATGGGTTACAGCGTGCATCCTCAACTTAATCTATCTTGAATTTAATACCTCTTCACATATTTTATGAGAGCCTTACAACATATGACAGCCTCCATTTACTCTTTTCCATTCTTTGCAGTAGCTGTTGTCATATATTTCATCCCTGCAGATGTTATACAACCCATGTTACCTTATATTTTGGTTTTCTTGTCTGTTTTAAATAGTAACTGTCATTTAAATAAATGAAAATTAATGTATTTTTATTTTCTAGATATTTATCACTTCAAGTACTCTTTTTTTTGTATGATCTGAATTCTTTACCTTTCAGTCTGAAAAACTTTAATATTTTTTATTGGAAGATCTGCTTGTGATAAATTCTGTCAGGGTTGTTTTGGGTTTTGTTTTTTTGTTTTTTTTACCTTTAATTTCAAAAACTATTTTACTCCAAGTAGTATTCTAGATGGATGGAATTCTTTCCTTTCAATACATTAGAGATGTTGCTTCATCATCTTTCTATGCTTAACAAAGGAAGGGGTACTCCCATCTTCTGACTTGCTTCCTTTTAGATAAGAAGCTCATGTTCATTTTTACCTTCACTCTCTAAAAATAATCTGTTTTTATTTCCCATATTCACCTAAGATTTTCTCCTTATGTTTGGTTTTCATGGATTTGACTATGAATTGTGTAGGTAGATTGTTTTTTTTTTTTTTTTCTTGGTTATGGGTCATATGTTCCTAATTCTTCACATGTCTAGCAATCTTGTTGAGATTCTGGATTTTTACTGTCTTCTTTAAAGACTTTTAAGTCTTGTGTTGCTAGCAAATTAATATACTGGTAGATTACCTTGATCGTGTTGAAACCTACACTTATACTTTATTAGGTTGGGTCTAGAGTGGTTCTTACTCTTCCTAAGGCAAGGCCCTTCTGGATCTCAGGTGACTTCCCAAGTTTCAACCTGGTTACTCGGACTCCAAGTTCTCCTAACACAGGGAAATCTTTAGAATCACACTGTTCATCTCAAACACAGTAATAACCATTCTTTCCAAGACCTCATAGAGTCAAGCCTTACATGTATACATCTTAGTATTCAGCCAAAGACTCAAAAGAACACCCAGTGCAGAATTCTGGAGCTCTTTCTCTAGAATATTCCTTTTCTTCACAGCCCTGCTCCACAAATTCTGTCTCAGCAATCCCATGTTATGGTCTCTGTTTTCCACATCTCATAAGACCACTGTTCTCTCTTTGGCCTCTATAACCTGAGGCTGTAATTTTGAAAGTATCTCCATGGAAAAATCTGGGTAAATATGGAACTTACCACATGTGTACCTCTTCTACCAGTGATCACAGTTCTGCACTATATGTTGTCCATGTATATGAAAATATTTGTTTCATATAGTTTTTTTAATGTAATAATCATTGGAGAGTAAGTATGATACATATTAGTCTATTATGGCTAGAACTGGAAGCCTGGATCTAAACTATATAGTTGTGACTAAAGGTGAGATAAGAACTTAGAGCCATAAGAGGTCTTTAAGAAACATAGTTACTAGTATTATGTTTAATAGTGACAAAATTATATGAAACATTGTCATTCCAAAAATAAGAAATCTGAGACAGAGAGATTCATTGAAGTCAGCTGGTAAATGACAAAGCCAAGATTTGAACCAAGAAAAGTTTTACTTCACAGACTATATTTTTCCTACTAACCACAACATTTAAAGTAGTCAAGCAGGTTTCTTAGAGAAATGGAGACTTGAACTGGGCTTTGAAGAATTGGTGGTCTTTGAGTTTGTGAACAGGTTAGAGGGAGCAGAATCATATCCCAGGTAAAGGGAACAGAATATGGTGGGAAGCAGATGAGAGCCAGACTAGAGAGGCAAGATTTTGTGTGGACATACTAGAGACAAAGTTGAATAACTTGTGTGAGGTCAGTTTAAAGAGGATAATATGATTTGGGCAAAAAAAAAAAGAAAGAAGGAAGAGAGGAAGGAAGAGAAGGAGGGAGGGAAAGACAAAGAAAAAAGAAATAGTACTTCTTAGCAGGGTTTTTTAGATTATAGTTTACTATAATATTTTAGTCAGAGATTTTGTTTTACATTCACTTGTAACTACATAATTATACACACTTTTTTTTGGATACACATGATTATATTATAGAATCATCCCTTTCTGTGTTTATAGCTTCATGAACACTGAAGTCCCTGCCAATCATATTTACACAGATGATTGAAGAAGTTGAAAAGAGAAGGCGAAAAGGGAAAAGGTGAATTTAACCTTTATTTTTCTCTATTCAGGTCTGGTTGGTTTTCATAGTAATGTAAAGAATGTCTCTAAGCTCCTCAAATATCAAAAAGACTAGAGTCGCTGAAATTCCCTTTCTGAGATCACAAGAGATATCTTGCCTCTCCTCATTTAGCTAAAATATTATCTACAAAGTCTTTCTTTTAGCTCATGACCTCCTCATCCACAAGGATCACCATCTATTTACAACTATTATTGAGCCATCTCTCTGCTGGAGGCAGGGTCACAAACCTGCCTTCTCAATCCTAACCTGTGAAAAGAATTCCCATTCTTCAGCAGTATAGAATTGCTTTCTTTGTATGGAAACTAACTTTAAAGATGACTATTTGTTTGGTATTGAAGATCTGAAATTTCTTACAAGATTCACAGGATGGCTGTGATCTTTCTAAGTGATATTTAAAATTTGACTGTTTTAGCACCATTCTACCCAGTGTCTTATTTTGTTAATAATACCAATATCAGCTAAGATACACTGAGCACTTTCTATGTACCAGAAACTATGATCTCTACAAGAATTATCTCATTGAATCCTCACAACATCCCTAGGAGGTGGGTTCTGTTATAATCATCCCCATTTCACAGATGAAGAAACTGAAGTTTGGAACACTTGAGTAACTTGTTCAAGAATACAGAGCAGTGAATTGCTACATTAAGAGTTGAACTCAGAAATTCAAACATTTGAAGAAGATAAAATCCAATCCCTAAGCATACATAAAGGCAGTAAAAGTAATTTCTGTAAGAACTTCACATATATCAAAGATGTTTAGAATTGGACATACATAAATTCAAATTACAGATCTCCTATTTTCTAGGTGGGGGACTTTGGGAAAATGACTTATTCTTTGCTATCCAATTATCTCTACAATTTCATAAGATTAATACCTCTTCGTGAGTTCATGATGATTAAATAAGATAGTACCTGTAAAGCACTTGGTACATAAGGGGGAAATAATAATAGTAGCTACCATTATTATTCTAATGTGCTCCCCATCTTGAGTCAAATTTAAGATTCATATTTCCCTAATCTGCTGCTCCACCAGCTTCTAGCTCCATGCCCCTGGGTGTGTTACATTTTCTAGGCCTCAGTTTTCTCATGTGAAAAAGGGAGGATAATAATAATTCCCTACTCATGAAGTTGTAAGAAGTAGGTGAGCTATACAGCAGTCCTTGACACCCCATAAATGTTCAGTGTGTTATCTGTTATGATGATTATGACGATGGCTGGACAAGATGGTATAATGGGTGTGTTTAAAGTTCAATATATTTGAGGGCCAACGTGCATGAGAACATCACTTAGAAGAAATCCATAATGTTGAAGAGATCTGTTACTTAGGTTTATGTCCTGGCCCTGCCCCCATCAGACTCCTATCTGTATTCCACATGGAGCAGCAAAGTCCCACAGAAGAGCTGTTCCCTGTCAAGGCCACTATGGATCCCACACTTAGAGAAAATGATCCAATGGGAAAAGAGCCATTCTTCTCCCTACACTTTGTCATTGAATAGCAAAGACCTTGAGGACAGCACTGGCTCAATGCCTCTACAATGCAACTTGGTAGAAAAGTGGAGTCACCCACAGTGCCCAGGAGAACAGCAGCAGACAAGGATGGTGAAAGAGACTATAGTCCTTGGAGAATCATTAACAGCAAAGTAGCAGCAGGATATAGCAAGGGCAAGTTTGTAGGTGAGCGCATCTAGGGACTTGCAGAAATAAGTGAGGAAGACTTTTCAGAGAACTCTATTATACAGGTGAAGGCAATGAGCCAGAGTAATTTGAATAATGACTAATAAGGTGACCTCATTTATATCCATAGGCTGGTGAGGTCTGGAGAAATTCAGGTTACATTATAATAAAAACAAGTAATTATTATTATTATTGTGGTGTAATTGCATTTGAAGCACAGATTTTGCTCATAGCTGCTTGCTTGACACTTTGAATTGCACCAATTTTCTAGTGGCACAGACCCAATTTTCTAGTGGTTTGAGTTTTGACTTTCTCTTGACATTGCTTAGTGGGTCAACATGAGTAAGCTTTTAAGAAATTGTGTATTTGTTCCTTAAGTACATTTCCCTTTTTAAAATGCTGACGTGTTTTTCCATATGTCTAATTAAAGTTTGCATAAGCGTTCATGTTTGTGCTTTCCCTTGTATCCTATGAGAATAGTTATTTTTTAAATGGACTTAATTAACATAGAAACAATTAGAAATAGGAGACCCTGCATTAGTAAATTATTCATTATTAATTAAAACCTTAAAAACACTCCTCTTGAGAGTGTTAATTCAAGGGGCTACCATCTCCAATATATGTGTGACAGCCTTATCCAGTCTCATTCATACCACAAACTCATCAGAGAG
The DNA here is from genome assembly GCF_023721935.1 of Panthera uncia. Taxonomy (NCBI): domain Eukaryota; kingdom Metazoa; phylum Chordata; class Mammalia; order Carnivora; family Felidae; genus Panthera; species Panthera uncia. The sequence continues at coordinate 33,878 of NW_026058437.1, forward strand.
ATTTAGGAATACAGTAAGCTTCGTTTTTTTATATGTATTTTTTGTTCTGTTTAGTTTGTTGATGTTTAAGAAACATCAACATTCCAGTGGATGTTTAAAACCAAAGCTATAATCACCCTATATTAAGTATCATAAACATAACAACTAGGGACAAGAGGTTAGTTTTCACCAAAAAGCCAATTTATAAATCTGCTACTCCTGAAGTAGAAATATTTTGCTTTAATTTCTCCATAAATCTCTTCCCCCCCGCAAAAGGTAAATAATGTGTGAACCGATAGTGAAGCTGCTCAAGGAAACAAAGCATATGTTTTCAGTAGAAAGTAACACAATACGTGTGTATTTTAGAATTTGACCTCAAAAAAAATGTTTATTTAGCAAACTGTCTAAAGATTTCAGCTGCTTCATATAGGAAAAGGTCTGTTTACTGTGAACCTGATCTTTCATCCTATCCTGCACTATAGGCATTGATGAGAATGTTGTCAGTTGCCTGGATAGTTAAAAATGGACTTCCCCAAATATTTCTTGTGATAAGTAATCTTCCCAATACTTACATATGGAAAGTATGCTAACAACAGTGTCTAAACAAAAAATAACTGCTATTTCTGACTCAGATTCACCCTTAAGGAGCAGAAATCCTTTGAAGAAAGAATAATTTTCCAATACATCAACAAGTATTTTGAAGCCAAGTCAATACCATTATTACTTAATAATAACTACCAAGTCTTTAAAGCCACTATCTTTATGTAGATTATATTACTTGTCCAATCATGATTACATGGGGAGGATTTGTATCCCAATTTTACAGAGATAAAAAATGAGTCTTGCAGAAGTTAATTTACCTAAGATCACACAATCAAGTTTAAGAGACACAAGACTTACCCATGGAACTTGTACCCACAAGCTTGCTCTTATCCACCATATTATGTGCAAGGCATTGTGATCAAAGCTAAGAGAAAGACAAAAAATCTCTAAGCCTGAGTTCCTGCCTCAAGTTGTTTATGTCATTTCTAGTAGAAGGAGATAACAATCTAAGACAGAACCATACCAGGTGTATTGAGCTTGTCCCAAGGCTCCCTCACCCATTCCAAAGCCAGGTGCTTGGACACTTGGGGAAAGGAAACATGGAGGCACTCAACTGCCTCACCCTCATAATAGGCCATACTGAAAAGTTAAATTTGCCGGGACCGTGATCACAGTTTTACATACCTAGAAACTGCCTAATACTGAGTCTTGACTATGCAGGAGAATATTGTGAGGTTTTGGAGGAAAGTGGAAGAGACCTTTGCCACAGAGGAGGTCAACTGGCAGCAGGGAATTAGCTTAACACGAGAAAGAGAGCTGAATGAGTCCACTTTACAACTCAAATTCCTACAGTCCTAGTAGTGTCAGTGTGGCTATATGACCTGGTTAGAGGAAAGCTAGCAATTAAAATCTTTATTTTCTATTTGATGTTAGTGACACTTGACTTTGACAAAACCATTTTCATAAAGCAGAAACCAGCTTGTTCCATGAGTCTTCCTATCTATATGCTCTTTTTTCAAGGTGAGTAATAGATTATTTCTCTAGCTTGTGAAGAAAATTTTTCTCAGTTTATTTTCACTACCCTTGTATAGAAGTGACCTGAATTAAAATTACCTAGTCTATTACTGATTTTTCCCTCTAAAATTACAGTTGTGCTATAATGTGCAAATTTTCATTGCTTTTCAACATGAAATTAAAATTACATGGTCATAAAAAGAAGAACTTCGATTTACAATTTTTGAAAAGAAGTCTTGGACTTCAAAGTATGATTACCTAGAGCTCATTAAAATGCAGGATTATTAACCCACGAGCTGAAGTTTCTAGTAATAGTGGATCTTTTATAAGAGTAATTATAAGAGTCATAAATATTAAGCATGAAAGTAACACTCTGCATTTAAAGGGAAAGTGTGTGCTCCCATCTTTGCCAAACTTAATGTGAAAAAGAAGACAATGAAGAAGACACCAAGTTGTTAAAGAGCCAAGCACAAGCCCTAAGTGTGGACTTATTAATGAAAGCCTCTATAATAAAAAGTTTCAAAAAGTACTATGTATGAAAAGTCAATGGATAAAAATATATTAATTAGTGGAAAAGATATCCAGTAGCATGTTTAATAGGCTTTTTCCTAAACTGTTCTGGGAGGAAAAAAGCAAGTAGAAATAGAATATTGAATATAAGAATTTTGAAAAAATGTGCAGAGAAAATGATGGGAATGATACATGCTTAAGCATTAACAGCAGGAATATCTGCATGGTATAATCACAATTTTGACTTCCAAGATTTCTAGTTCTGTTTCGTAATGGTTTGTTCTTGTTTTATATTTGAAATGTTATCCTTTATATTTCTCTGGATATATATAAATTGATTGTATTTTGAAGTTGCCTGTCTTTTAAATTATCTTTTACATCTTTTCACCCAGATTTTCTACAGGGAGAGGTTGGAGTTGCTTCAGGCTTACGTACGTGTGTCTTCCATATGTGTTAGTGCAGGTTATGGGGGAAACCATTCCCCTGGGCTCCATTCCTCTATGATTTGTTTTTTAGAATGAAGGTTCCTTTCCCTTCCAAGTTCTCACCAGTCATGAGGAGTAATGCCCTATCATCAACATCCAAAGTCCTATACTTCTTGCTTTCACCTGGAAGTAGATTCTGTCATTGATGTGGATTGCCTTCCACCTGTTCCCTCCATAAACTCATCTATGGAACATCTTTGTTCTGCTTCCTCTTTGTTTGGCAAAGAGATTATGTCTCCCTTCTCCTGGGATATTTCCCATTTTGTGACACACCAAAAGTTGTTGAGTACATGGTATATATTTAACCACTAACAAAAATCTTTCCTATTTTTCTAAAAATAGGAAGAGGCAGATCACAAATTGTACTTAGTCTGCCATCTTAAAACAGAAAAAGTAAACAAAAACCAATGTTTAAGTATTACTTTAAAACTATCATTTCAGTATAGTTATTATTATTATTATTATTATTATGCTAAGAAAACAAAAACAGTGGTGTAATGAACATTGGGGTGCTAATATTTCCTCAAGACCCTGATATCCATTTTTTTGGATAAATACCTAGGAGCGGGATTATTGCTGGATCATATGGTAGTTCTATTTTTAGTATTTTGAGGAACCTTTACACTATTTTCCATAGCAGCTGCACCATTTTACATTCCCACCAACAGTGTACAAGGGTTCCAATTTCTCCACATCCTCACCAACACTTGTCGCACGTTCTTTTGACAATGGCCATCCTAACAGGTGTGAGGTAATATCTCACTGTGGTTTTGATTTACATTTCCCTGATGATTAGTAACACTAAATATCATATGCCTATTGTTCATCTGTTCATATACCTGCTGGCTATTTGTATGTCTTCTTTGGAGAACTGTCTACATAAGTCTTTAGCCCTGAATCTCCATCAGTGGATGAATGGAAAATAAAATGTCACACACACACACACACACACACACACACACACACACACACACTGGAATGGTGGCTATCAGGGCTGGCAGAATGGGAAATGGGAAATTGCTAGTCAATGGGCATAAAATTTCAACTATGTAAGATAAATAAGTTCTAAGCATCTGTTCTACAACATTATACTTATTTTAACAATGCTATACTATGCACTTCAGAAATTGTTAAAAGGGTAGATCTCATATTAAGTATCCTTACCACAATAAAATAAAATTTTCAAAAACAAAAAGTAAAGATGGAAAACTAAATTAATTGATGCATAAGTCATCTAGGTCAGAATATATGACAAAGGTAGTACCACTCCCTGGTCCTGGGTTTTGTTTTTTAATATTGTTCTGGTGGTATGATTTTCTTGGTGCTGAGAATTTCCCTTCCTCCTCTTTTGGTAAATAAGTGAAGATATCTCACTTAAGAATTGACTCTTCAAACATAAGTTTATTAAGGAATAGTAATACCATAGTCAAATAGCCAAATAAGAATTACATTTAAAATTTAAAACTTTTAAGAAACCTAATTGTATAAAAGGCTTGCTGATAACTTGAAACAACGCAACTTAAGAAAACTTGCTTCTTCATCATGCCTATCTGGAGACCTGTCACAAAGTCTGAATCACTTGAAGATGGTCACTATGCAGTAAAAGAAAATGTCAGTGAGTGTTTTCGAACAGTCCCCCTGAAAATGCTTAGAAAAATATAATACTACTTTAGTTCTCTGAAAAGCCTCTTGGAAAACTGAAATTTAATCAGAAAATTGTGAGCTGATCTTTGTTGATCAATGTTTCCTAGAGAACTTTATTTTTTTAAATAAAAATTAAAAATCAGATGAAAATAATAACCAGAAGAAAGGAAATACGCAAAACAGCTCTTCTCTTTGCTCATGTGTTTGAAATTTTCAGGTTGAATTTTACCCTCTTGAGGTTCAAGTTCTACTTACAGCCAACAAAATGATATTTCCTGGTTGTGTAAACAAGACAAAGCCCTGAATTCTTTTGAACATCAAGCATGTCTTAATAAAGTACATTTGATGACTTAAGGGTAAAGGAATCAGAAAAAGTAGATTGGATTTCTTTTTAAATACTTAGGACTTTGAAAATGAAGGTGGAGAGGCTTGACACAGAATACCTTTGGCTTTGCCCAAACCTGAAACATTTAGGAAAAAAAAATAAAAGTTGAAATTATTTTCCAAAACCCAAATATGGTGTGTTTCTTCAGTATGTAAAAATTATGGTATTAACTTTTCCTGAAATGAACTCCAGCTGTTAACTATAGGACAATTACAACAAATTGTTAAATGGAAAAAAAAGAAGTATAAGAATTGCAATATGTTGCTGCAGACTAATGGTTGGCTGCGCCTAACTTGAAGGTCCTGTCTTCTTGAACTTCTGAACTCAGATGTGGGGCAGAACATTACCAGAGAATTCATCTCTTTTACACATAGTTTAGATGGTGGGTTGGATAAACAGCAAATTTCCGAAGAGAGGCCCACCCAAAGCCAACCACATTCACTGGAGATACACCAGTAAAGACAATGAATCTGATTCTGGTATTTATACCAATGAAAGTCAGACCCAAGCTGGGCTGCGCTGATAGGGGAGAGGAGGGCAGAAAGTGGTCTGTGGTTGTTCTTCATACAACAACTGGGCCATAGCTAAGAAGCAAAAGAAATCATCATCTACAAGTGGCCAATAAACATGAAAAGATACTCAACTACATTATTAATCATAAAAAAATACCAGAGTGATATAATAAAACTGTTTTTTTCACCATTCTCACCTATCAGATTGGCAAAGATTATAGAGCTTGTTATAAAATGGTTTGGGGAAGGTATAAAGAAATAGCATTTTTTTTCTAATAATTTCTTGTTACAGCTTTTCTGGAGAAAGAAATTTGAAAAAATTCAACAAACAATTCAACAATTCCACTCTAGAAATTTATCCTACAGAAATGAAGACATATTTTATAAATGTGCATAGGAGTATTCATTGAATATGTTATGGGAAAATTATAAGCAACTCATAAACTAGACAATAGGGGGTTGGTTGCATGTCTTATAATACATTCATAAGATAGCCACTAAAAATGGTATTGTATCAACTCTTTGTTAGGAAAATAAACTTCCAATTTGTTTTTTAAAAGGTCATATTGTCCCATTTCCATAAAATGGGAAAATGCTCATGATATAATTGCTAAGTAAAACAAAGCAAGCTAAAACACCATGTGAGAAGATTATTACATTAAAATACATATAGATAAAGAAATTCCTCTTGCACCTTTTCTCTCTGCTGGAGGGATCAAGGACTCAATACATTAACATTCCTTCTGTACCAGTTCAGTGTGATCTCGACCAGACTCCTGGCTTTAAACACCACATTTAAGTAAACAACTACCAAACGAATACCCCAGTCCACATCTCTTCCTATGCTCCAAACACATACATCTAAATCTCCACTGACATGGGAAAAGTCTCAAACTGAATGTGTCCAGTACCAGACTCCTGCAGTCTTGATCCCCATAAAATCTACTTCTTTCAAAGTCTACCTCATCTTAACTAATGCCAACTCCAGACTTAGAGATGCCCACAAAACCCTGAAGGCCTCCTGTCTCCACGTTAGTTTTCATATCCCACATTCTATCCACTGGCAAACACTGGCAGGCCTCTTTCACAATCTGCCCAACATCTGACCACTTCTTTGCACCTCCACTGCTATCACCCTGATCCAAGCCAACCCTGTGGCTCATCTGGGTTATTAAAATAACCAGTTTTAACTTTCTTCCCATATTGCCTGTACTCCCTGTTTTAACCATTTTCCACTATCTATTCTCTAAAGAGCAACCAGAGTGATCATATTAAAATCTAAGTCAGAACACATAACTCTTCTATACAAAATTCTCTCCTATGACTTCCTACTCCAAAAAGAAACAAAAACAAAGACACAAAAACCCAACTATCCCCATGGCCTGCAGGGTCCTACCTGATGTGGCGAACCCTTATCATTATGACCACCTTCCACAAAGCTTTCCCTTATTCACTCTCCTGCAGCTACACTTGCCTCTGTGTTGTTCTTGTTTCTGAAATCTCATAACCATCATTTGCTGTTCCTTCTGCCCCAAATGCCCTACCTGAAATATCCACATGACTCATTTTCACACCTCCTTCAGGTTTTTCCTCAAATGTCAAAAATGGGCACTTCCTGAAATGCTCTATTTAAAATAGGAACACCTCTCCTATTCCTTTCTCTTCACCATCCCCTTTCCTCGCTTGTATTCCTTCAAAGCATTTATTAACATCTAAGATACTATATCATTTACTTATTCACTTCCTTTATTTTCTGAGTCTTCTTCCATCCCAGGTGGAATAGAAGCTCCACTGGACAAAGACTTTTGTCTGTTGGAATCATTGCTGTAGCCACAATGCCTGGAATGATACCTGATAAATGTTAGGTTCTCCCTGATAATCACTGAATAAATGATATAACGATGTATGCTAAAGTGAGCAGTGGTAATTGCTGGATGGTAGAATTTAGATGGTTTTTGTTTCTTCTTTTGTGCATACATTATTTTTTAATAGATGATTTTTAGAAGTTTTTTTTTTTCTTTAAGGTTTATGTATTTATTTTGAGAGAGAAGGAGAGAGAGGGAGAGAGAGGATCTCAAGCAGGCTCTACCCTGACAGCGCAGAGCCCTACACAGGGCTTGATCCCAACAACTGTGAGATCGTAACCTGAACAAAAATCAAGAGTCAGACACTTAACCAGCTGAGCCTCCCAGGCACCCCTAGAGCAGTTTTAAGGTAATAGCAAAATTGAGCAGAAAGTACACAGAGTTCTCGTATACTCTCTGCCCCCACATACTCACAGTCTGCCCTACTATCAATATTCTTCATCAGAGTAGCACATTTTAAAATAATCAGTGAATCTATATTACACCATATTATCATCCCAAGTCTATAGTTTACAATGTGGTTCACTCTTGGTGTTGTACATTCGAGGAGTTTGGACTAACATATAATAGCCATTAACTAATGAATTAATGTATCCATCATTATAGTATCAGACAGAATAGTTTTTTTGCCCTAAAAATCCTCTGTGCTCAACCAATTCATCCCTCCTTCCCTACTAACCCCTGGTAACCACTGATCTTTTTATTAACTCCATAGTTTTGCCTCTCAAAGAATATCCTATTGTTGGAATCATAAAGTATATACTCTTTTGATATTGGTTTCTCTCACTTAGTCACACATATTTAAGGTTCTTCTAAATCTGTGGCACTTGGGGGGCTCAGTCTGTTTAGTGGCTGACTTCAGCTCAGGTCATGATCTTGTGGTTCATGAGTTCAAGCCCCATGTCAGGCTCTGTGCTGAGAGCTCAGAGCCTGGAGCCTACTTCAGATACCGTGTCTCCCTCTCTCTGTCCCTCTGCCTCACTCAAGCTTACTCACTCTCGCTCTCTCTCTCTCTGTCTCTCAAAAATAAAATAAAATACATACATACATACATACATACATACATACATACATACATAAAGATTCCTTCAAGTCTTTTCATGCCTTGATAGCTCATATCTCTTTAGCACTAAATAATATTCCATTATCTCAATGAACCACAATTTATCCATTCACCTGCTGAAGGACATCTTGGCATTTATAAATAAAGATACTATAAACATGTGTAGGTTTTTTGTGTGAACATCAGTTTTCAGCTCATTTGGCTAAATACAAAGGAGCATAATTGCTAGATCTGTGGTAATAGTACATTTAGTTTTATAAGAAACCTCCATAGTGTCTTCCAAAGTAGTTGTACCATTTTGCATTTATGCCAGCAATAAATGAAAGTTCCTGGGGCGCCTGGGTGGCTCAGTTGGTTAAGTGTCCAACTTCAGCTCATGTCATGATCTCACAGTTTGTGAGTTCGAGCCCTGCGTTGGGCTCTGTGCTATCAGCTCTAGCCTGGAGCCTGTTTCAGGTTCTGTGTCTCCCTCTCTTTCTGCCCTCCCCCACTCAGGTTTGTCTCTCTCTGTCTCTGAAAAATGAATAAACCTCAAAAAAAATTAAAAAATAAGAAGAAAGTTCCTGATGGTCCACATCCTCACCAGCGTGTGGTGTTGTCAGTGGTTTGGATTTGAGTCATTCTAATAGGTGGTAGTGGTATCTCATTGTTGTTTTAATTTGTATTTCCCTGAGGACTTATGATGTGGAATATCTTTTTATGTACTTATTAGCCAGCTGTATACCTTTGGTGAAATGTCTTATTATGTCTTTTGCCCAGTTTTTAGTCAAATTTTTCATTTTCTTATTTTTGAGTTTCAAGAATTCTTGTATTTTGGATAACAGACCTTTATTAGATAGGTCCACTGCAAATATATTCTCCCAGTCTGTAGCATGTCTTCTCATTCTCCTGAGATTATTTTTATAATTGAATAAATATTCCATGTCTTAAAATATATATGATATGCCATATGCCACATGAATATTAAATTATTTTAACTGATGGCTGTGTACATAATGTCTTTATTATATCTGTTATACCATAGAGAATGCACATGAATCAATATGGCCTGAATCTATGTAACTGAATAGCTTCTGTACATCTTTACTTTTTTAAATATACACTTCCAAATAAATGCAGCTATTGCTGGGATTCCTCATTCCATGTGACCCATGTCACATCTCAGTTTTTATAGGCATAAAAAAGCAAATACTCAATAAATGCATCTAAAGCAAACACTCTATTCCTAGACCAAGCATCTGTCCTGAGTCCCAGATTTCCTACCTGGTGAACAAAGCAGCACCCTCTCTCTCTTTGCCTTGAGCAGAAAGTGCCCCAAACAGATGCTCCAGCTTACAGTGCTTTTGGATCTTTTCTGGTCTGAAGTACCAAGTAGGACTGCCTTGTCAGAAGTCTCCCTAGATCCCAAGAAATCACTCTGCCGAAAGATGCTCAAGAAGCTCACACTCCTAGAAGCCTCGCAGCTTCCATGATCAAAATGCCAAGAGGCCACGGATTCCCAAAAGCCACAAGATTTTCAACCCCTTCAAAATGTTCAGTTTCAAAATCTTTTCCTTGCTTCTACTAATGCCTTCCAGAAAGGTAGGAGGGGCATAGATGTCATCTGCACCATTCTCTAGCCAAGACAACCCCTCTACCCATCCTTGTCTGCTTCTAATGGAAAAAAAGGACATCCTGATTATTACTGAGGGTCATTAAGTACATTTCTTAATCTGCCTGAACCTCAGCCTCCATGTCTGTCACTTGGAGATAATATTGTCTTCCTTTCAGAGCTGTTATGAAAACTAGGAGTGATGTGTGTAAGACACATTCCACATCTTAACCACTCAACAAAGCTGTTGGCATTTGCCCATTGTTTATTCTACTAACATTTCCCAGTTAATTTTCTGTTGCTCTATCCATACCTTTCTGGACTCTCAAGTCCACGCTGCATTCCAAGGCTCTTCCTTGAGAAGGAACATGTAAAAGAGAAGAACATTCACTCTATATATTTGGTTTTTGTAAGTAACATATCTTATGGGAGGAGCTGTTTCACTCCTAATTCCTGGTTAAGTGAATGGGGAGGTAGAGCCTAGATCCGATGTCACACGTGGAGCATATTCAGCAGGGTGGCTGGGTCTTAAGTTTAATCTGAGGATAGATTTCTATTGTACCTTTATAATCACTAGGAAACATTTTACTGCAACAGTCATAGAATATTAGAGATATAAGGGAACTGAAGCTCAGAGAATCCTCCTATCTCTCAGCCATAGCAATTTTTTCTGCACACTAGTTCCTCTCACTATTCTGTACTTACTACGTTGCTCTGATTTACCATACTAGAGTAATTCAAGTCCTACTTTTACAGCCACTTACCTAAGAGGTATAGCTAGGTGGTCCAGATCTAGCCAAGGAGTGACTGGAAAGGAACAAGCTGGAGAGTAGGGTATGCAGGATCTGAAGATGATAAAAAAGGCCTTACATGGCCCCTGCCTTCTCTTAATGCCTCTGGTGTTGTTGCCAGTGCAGACTCTGAGATCTCATAATAATTTTGACAACTGCTAATGTTAACCTATTCCTTTTTTTAAATTGTTGAAACGTACCATTTTTAGAGACTATTCTTTCCTTGATCCCTTCTAGCTACATTTCTGATGTGTCCCCACTTGTAATTTGTTGATACACTCATTTATAATCAGAGGAAATATTTAAAGATTGGTTAGCAATTTTTCCCTCAACCTATACAGGATTAATGACCCTGAATCTCTCCAAAAGAGAACCACACTAGGTGGTAGAATGGGCAACCTTTAAAACCAAGACAAGGCCTAGAGACTCAGCTCTGAAATTACATATTTCTGTTTATCTGTATTTATGTGACAAACCGTAAACTGAGGTTTAATTTCTCATCAATAAATGGGGGCAATATCAAACTTATTGATTACTGATATTGAAACACTTTGCAAATTATTACTCCTATAAATCACAGATGTCCTATGTGATTTTAGTTTTACTTAGTTCTGGCTGAATAAATGAAGGTAATAGGCACACTGTTTGGTAGACAAGGCTGGACGCCACCAACAGAAAGCCAACACGGCCTTCAGAACAGCTTTGATACCTTCTCAAGTGCATTGTCCTATTGAGTGTTGGATTATGAGGATGGAGGAGTGAATACATTTTTTAGCAAAAATGCAGTGATACTGTAAAGATTGTGGCCATTACTAGTGAAATGTTTGCAAAGGGTAAACATCTTCCAACTGTTAGCAAATCAAATACCAGTATGGCAGAAGGTCACGTAGTATTTAAAAGACAAACAAAGTGGTAATTACAAGGAAACCAATTAGAAGATTAGCAAATCCAAAATGGTTTAATGTCATATAAGTTACTTATTAAAAGTCAGAATTTTAAATTCAGAAGATAATAATCTTGGAAATCCTCCAGCCAAATCTTCCCTGGGGCCCAGAATTATGAAGCGATTTGCCCAAGGTCACACAAAAACTTTGAATGAGAATTTCTAGACCTTTCCAGGTGACACTTAAGCTCTTACATTTTTAAACAGTTTAACCAAAATGAATTTTTAAGTTGTCATATTAATTGTTCAGTGCTTATTAAGAGAAATGCATTTTATTTTTATTTTTTTAAATTTTCTTAACTTTTATTTATTTTTGAGAGAGAGAGAGAAAGGGTGGGAGTGAGGGAGGGGCAGAGAGGGAGGGATTCACAGAATCCGAAGCAGGCTCCAGGCTCCAAGATATCAGCACAGAGCCTGATGCAGGACTCAAACCCATGAACCGTGAGATCATGACCTGAGTTGAAGTTGGACGCTTAACCAACTGAGCCACTCAGCTTTCCCTAAGAGAAATGCATTTTAGAGAGCATTTTACATATACCATCTCATTGTTTCCTCTCAAAAAATTGATGAGGTTGGAACTAGGTTTCCCATTTCGGAGGTAAGAAAACTGAGGCTCTGAGAGGTCAGTAAACTTGGTTTGAAGCTCCAGAACTATGTCAGAGTCAAACTTCAAATCCAGTTTGACTTTGCGGCTGGTATTCTTTGTATGATCTGTTCTTCCATTGTCAACTTTTACAAAGACCAGTTATTAAAGATACCAGAGTAATAAACCATCTTGGTATATCACAAGAAAACTTAGGGGAGTCCAAAGGTGTAACCTTTCTGACACATTATCACTGAGCCCAAAATGCAACTCCCAGCAGGGTTATTCATTGTCCACTTTTCCTATGTTGACTCCTGTTCTGAATTACTGGTTTCCATAGAGTTTCAGCAAAGCCATTGAAAAAAAAAAAAATCAGAGCTCCTGGACAAAGACATAGCCCTCCCAAGACATGTGACAATCCATCATGTTTCTGCAAATATTGTTAGAAAGAAAATTCAGGACAATGAGCACCTGTGGCAAAGCATGTCCTAGGATTAAAGTCAGAAGGTTTGAGTACATAGAGAACACAGTGCTAGACTCTTTACCTCACCTGTAAAACAAGACAAAGCTTTGAAAGGATAGAATGAAATCATTTGGTTAGACTGAAAAGTTATTAAAATAAATCATGAACATATATTTATAGAATATATCATCCTATTAAAAAATAGTATGGGGTAGAGGGACCTACTACGTGCAAAGTTTAAACCATAATCCCTGCCTTCAAGGTGTTAAGTTAGGTGGTAAAGCAAATGTGAGTAGATATAGAAAAAAAAATTGGACATCTGGTTTTCTTTCCCCATCATCTTCAGGTTGCAAGTAATGCTGGCATATTTGTAATAAAGTATTTATTTTTCCTTTTGAAATGTTTTTCTCAGGATGAATTCTAATTTTAAATTACATCAGGTATTTTACTAGCTTAAGGTATGGGTCTGGCTATCTATTGCTGTAACATTTAATTATCCCCAAATTAAGTGGCTTAAAATTATAACAACCACTTTTTCATTAGTTTTCACAGTTCTGGGAGTTGACTGGAGTTGAACAGGCTCACCAGTTCTTTCTCTGGGTTTCTCAGGTCGTTGCTACCAGCCAGTAGCTGGTGCTGAGAACATTTCAAAGGCTTCCTCACTCACAAGCCTGCTGAGTACACAACTGATCCTGACTATGAACTCAGACCTCAGCTGCAACTCTTGTCCAGAACACCTACATGCGTCCTCTCCATATGGCTTCCCCACGGGAGCTCCCTGCTTCCTCAAGGCATGGTGCCTGAATTCCAAGAGCAAGCACCCCAAGAAATACCCACGGAGGCCCTTTCACATTTTATTGCCTAGTCATCAGAGAATGACTTTGGTTGTAGTCATGGCTTCCCAGATTCAAGGATAGTGAACATGATAACTTCCTCCTAATAAAAGAAGTGTCAATGTCATATTGAAAGAAGAATATGGTGATGGGAGAGCATGCTGCAGCCATCTTAAAAAATACAATCTTCCACAGGACATAATAAGCAGAGTTCAAGGGTCTATTATGCCATGAAGAAAATTTGTTAGATCAATGTGCATAGGAGAAAAAGAATATACAAAAATATTACTATCAGACCAGGGTATTGGAGTAAAAGAATCATCTCACTCTTTCAAAGACATGTTTTTTACTACACTTGTTTTCTTTCAAAATGCTTACTCATGATACCAGACCATCAGTGTTCTACAGTGTAGTCAGGCTGAAGAACTCAGATGCACAGCAAGGGGACATATGTTCTCATGGGAGTTTGGGGCCTTCAGTGGAAGATTAAAAGGTTGGGCCTTTGTTCCTTAGGTGAAAGAAAGGCAAAAACATCCACTGAAAAGGTCAGCCTGTACAAGTTAGTGTTTTTAGGAAGACACATCTTAAACTGTCAGGGGACCGGGGCCCTTATGATCAAAGATAGTAGCTCAGACTGTATTGTGACAGACCAGTTGAAGAGTGTGAGGGCCTACACAGGGGTGGGAACAAGAGGAAAGGAAAGGAAGTAGAAAAATCAAAGATATTCCACAGAAGGAAGGAATGGGATTTGGAGACCACAGAGTTGTGCAAAGAGATGGAACCAAGGACAACACCAAGTTTGCCCACGTGAGTAACTGGGGGATTGTGGGGCTACTCACTGACCTCAATGGGAAGGCTGGGTCGGGGTGGGAAGCAGGTTTCATGGGAAAAGATGGGAAATCCAGTTTTTTCTTTGCTGCTTTTCCTTACAGCCCATTACTAATGAGTTTGGCAGAACAGGCACAGAGAAATGGTTGCTAATCCATGTTAATCTTGCTCAAAACATCAACTCTTCACTTTCAAATTTGCTATGCCCTCACCACTTCTGTGCCTCTCTCTCATCCAACATTTTCTTATATATTCTTTGTTTGGGTACTTTCTACCTGTATTTCATGTCTCAGCTTAAAAATCCCTTTTGTGGGGAAGCCTCCCTTTGCTCTGAGACTAAATTAGATTCTCCTGCTACACACATCCACAGTGCACTGCAGGGCTCCTTGGTACTTAGCACACTTGTCATTATTTAAGTATTTGTAAAAAAAAAAATGTGCCAGCTCCACTGGGGAGAAACTGCATCTGTGTCTCCCTTGGTATCCCCAGTGCCACCTACTTTGCCTGGCACATGGTTGGTACTCAGTAGCTGTCGCCTGAGTGACTGGCTGGCTCTGCCTTCTGAATTCCTTGGGCTCATTCTTACCAATTTAAATACCTTCAGGAGAAGGAGGTCAAAGTAAAGGGGGCCAAGTGGTGAGGACTGTGGCAAATTACAGCATGAGCCCAGTGAAAGCATTAAAATTCCCCTTAACAACAAAACAGCTAAGGAAACAAAAAATAACACTATGTACCGAATAAAATGTATCTTTAATTGCCTCCAGCATACAGGCAATATTCCCACTCAGATGTAACTTATGCTCTCCCAGGTAGAATTTGCCCCCCTTAGTAGGAAAGAGTCCATCCCTAAATATTCACAACCGATGGGTGATCTTCCAGAAGGTGCTCCCCCTTACACTTAACACCATGACCTTCATTATCACTGTTCTAATATGAATTCTGAACATCAGCAAGGGTGCTATTTAAATCCTGTTCCCACATCTCATCTACCACCACTCGCTACAATCCTCTTCCATTTGCTGAACATAGCACCTACAGAGAAACTTAGGCATCATCCGTTCCGAACTCATCATTTTACAAATGGGGCAGATGACTTACCTGACAGGTCACACAACCAGTTGTGAGAGACATGCAGATATAGGATGAGAACCCAAGCTCACCTAAGTGCTATCTGGTGCGTCTCCCAAGTCACCACCACATCTGACATGAAGCTCAAGGTGACTTTTAGGACTGAAACAGTGTGAAAACATTAGATACAGAAATAATTGCCACCATGTATCTATTTTGATATAAAGTATAAATATGCATATGAATAAACTTTCTCACACATTGCTTTTCTTTAATTCTGGGCATGACCCAGACTGGGATCTGAAATTGATCTCTTGCTAATGAGAGACAACTAAAAGGCAAAGATTTAATGATAGAAATTGTTTATAGTTGGCCATAAATAATGCAGTAATGGAATATTTATTGATCCCGAGTTCAGTAGCTCAAATAAGTGATAGGCTAGGAAACGCCTGCCACTTTCTGAAGCCTTACACACCAGCGCAATCCACTCCATTAACAGAATGTGCTAAAGCACAGAGCCAAAAATTGACTGAGCTATCTGGACACTCCAGGCTGACTCATTTGCAAGATGGTTCTTTTCTTAGATTCCCAGGATAGAAAAGACATAATATTAGTTTTCATACATTAAAAACAGGAATGATGTGACCTTGCTTCCTGTTAGTGCTGTCAAGCTGAGGAAAACAGAGAGGTGTCAACATGTCCTAAAGTTTAAGTTCATTTCATGGCCCATCTCCCTCTCCGTGTATGAGGACTCTGCCTCTGAAGACCCTCAGAATCCCGGTGCCACTGTGCTTTGTTTGCGTTTTATTTTCCCCAAGCTCTAGAAAAGACCCAATCCTACAGCTTTGAAGCCTTATGCCTCCCTCCCATCTCTCTTGCCTAAGTGCCAAACAGAAACCACCTTGCTGCCTCCATTTAATCACAGAATGACAATATTTCAACATAACAGAGGGGCTGTTTGTGCTTTATCTTTTACTGCATTTTTATGGGGAGCAATATATTTTCTTCCTTTCCTCCCCTGATACTGTAACAATCTTTCCTAAATTAAATATGTAACAAATTTCTCATACAACTTTATTCCCAGGCTCTTTTTAAACCATCATTAAATATCTTCATGCTGTTTGACAGTTATTCCTCATCACTGTGTTACCTCAGGGACTTCCTGGTGTAAATGGAGGTTGATGACATGCAAAGAAAGAGCACAGAGGAGTCCTGGCGGTGGCTGGTCCTTCCCACGGTAGGCGTGGACAGGCAGAGTCTGGTCGGTACGGGGTGACAGCTAGGGAACCAGAGGGGTACACACTTGAGAAGCAGAGTTCATCCTATTTACCTTTGTATCCCCAGAACCTAACTCTGTTCCAGGCACAGCAAGGTTCTGTGGAGATATTTGGTGGAAAGAAAAGGGGGAGAGAGAGTATATAGGAGAAAGGGTAGAAGAAGAAAATGGAGGGGAGGGGGGGAAGAGACAGAAGGTTGGGAGATGTGTGGTGCAGAAAGAAGACCTGTGGAAAGCATCACACCAGAGGGAGCTTTAGAGAAGTCTTCCATTCTTTCATTGATTTGATGCAAGCCAAGATGTGCACAATGATGGCAAAGTGTTTCTTCAAGGACTATGGCTCTTGAAGAGAATGACAGTCTGCAGAGCTGAGGCCAGCATCCAGTTAGCTGTGGCCCAAGGAACATTGTGGCAGGCAGCAAGGGGGGGCTCAAGGGGAAGTACACAGGGCTGAGCCACACTGTCAAAGGAGGCGGGGGGGTCACTGGATTGAGGGAATAGGTACTGTGGTAAGGCTAGACCAACAGTCATGATACCCTGGAGAAAATTATACAGGCCAGGAATGGAAAACACACACAAACAACTTTTCTAATGTTTGTAACTATCTAGATTTATTGATCACATCACTGAGCTTATCTGAAAGAAAAGGAAATAAACTGGGATTAGATGCTGGCTATAGTCACAGCTGCTGTACGTCAGCTTTAATTTGCGACCATTTTCTCTGACATGCAGTCTTTGTGGTATTAAGCAAAAATTGGTAAGACTTCTAAGTACCTAATTCATGTGACTTTTGCAGATATGTGAACCTCACCTAATGCAACATTAAAAAATCACCTGAACGTATGTGCTATATTTAAGTCCCTTAGGTTACAAAATTGTGTAGGATAGTGCCGTTTTGGCACTTTTTATTTTTGGTGTCAATCCAGATATGTAGATAGATGCAAAACCTATCACATAAATGGAAGGAATCTTTTGATTAATTTTTAGTGAATAACCCAATCCAGCCAAATTTCTTAGCAATCATGTGTACTGCTGCCCCCAGGGTTATTTCCTGTGTTAGACTTCCCAACAGGTTCTGATACTGAACATTGTAAATGTTAACAGTCTGTTTATAATAGAATGAACTGTCACCTGTGGAGTTTTCTCAGCTATTTGAAGCGTTTGGGAAGCAGCTTGGAATAGAGAAACTAGCTCACTAGAAGTCAAAAGAGCTGGCTCTACTTCAAGCTTTACCACCAGCTAGGAAAACTGACCTTGGACAAATCCTTTCATCTGGCCAGGCCTTGATTTTCTTATCTGTGAAATGAAAGAGCTGGACTAGATCTTTAAGAACTCTTCCAAATACAGCATCCTTAGATCCAGACACAAAATAAGGAATGACATTAAACCCCCATAACCAGAATCCCAAGAAATATAGAAAAGAAATCATCTCTGTAAGGTCTCTGTTCCTCTGCCTTGATATTCATGACATTGACCCAAATGATAACGGTAATCA
Source organism: Panthera uncia (assembly GCF_023721935.1). Classification (NCBI taxonomy): domain Eukaryota; kingdom Metazoa; phylum Chordata; class Mammalia; order Carnivora; family Felidae; genus Panthera; species Panthera uncia. The sequence continues at coordinate 51,749 of NW_026058437.1, forward strand.
CTGTTTCTGAAAATTGTGCAACATAGGTGTGAAGGAAGACAGGCTTTGACATGGAAAAATATAGTGTAGAATGGTAATGTATGTAAACAAGAGACCAACCATACTCTGACCATCATCGTTTCTGTTCTGCCTGAAGCATACTCACCAGGATGATGAAGCAGAAGGACAAAAGAGACATGAGAAACACAGACAACAGAAAGTAGAGCACAGCCAAGGCCCAGGTTTTTTGTTTTTTTTTTTTTTTTTTTTGGTTGAGCTTCGGCTGCTTTTTAAATAGTTTTAGACTTCCAGAAGAGTTGCAGAATGAGTACAGAGTTCCTTTAAACCCTTCACTCAGCTTTCCCTGACGTTAACATCTTGCATAATTATAGTATGACTATGAAAACCAAAACATTAACATTGGGACAATAATATTTACTAAACTACGGATTTTATTCAGACTCTAGCTTTTTGACTAATGTCCTTTCTGTTCAAAGATTCAAACCAAAGACCTGAGTTTAGTTGGGGTAGTTGAGGACTATCTTTGCACATAACTGAGCAGATAGAATTCTTAAGTCTTGGGATTCCCTACCAATTAAGCTCCATGACAACCCAAAGAAAGACCTCATCAGTCTTATTTATCTCTATAATCCCAAGCCTGAGAATAGTGCCTGAAACATAGAAGCTCAAACATGTGCTGAATGAATTAATGGATGACTAAGAAGCCAGCTAGATCACCTTACCTTCATTTTTATAGAAAAGCCAACGTGACCAGGTTCAAAGGATTCTTCTAAGTATTTCATTTTCCCTAGTTCTTGAATTATCTTGGTTACCCTAAGATTTTTCATATGGCATAGTTTTACTAGAATTAGATTTGAACTATTAAGAATTCTGGAGACACAGAGGACAGTTACAGTACTTCCTGCCCCAACCTGCAGTTACACTAAATACCCTCATCAGTGTTCCCTTAAGCACATTTCATCACTATACGTATTATACTATCCCATAAATCACTGTGCAGTCTAGAATAAATTACTGAGAATTTTTTCACCTAATTAAACCAAGTCCTTAACAGATGTTAGGTACCTAGTAAACACTGTTGAATAAATGTTTGGTAACCTTTCTTTGGTATACCAAGATTACCTATATACCAACATCAAACACATAGAATTCTTTAAATTAGCATTGTTGATTCTAGTAATTAACAAACTAAACAAAACTGTTAAGCAAAATATATTGTCAAATTCCCATTCCCTTATAGGAAAACTGAATTTCAGGCCAACATTCTCCAGCAAACACTTAAGAGAAAGTTTATCCTGTAACCAACTAACAGATCTCTGACCTTCCTCTTCCTTCAAGGCATATTTCTGACTTACAACAAGAATATTTCTGTTCTTCACATGTTTGGTAGATTTGTCCACCAAAAACAGCAAGAGCTGGTTTATTTCAACTGTGGCCTTAAAGTACTCAAACCACTGCCACACTCTATATGCCACTCAATAAAAAACCGTCCTTGGTGTACTCAAAAAAGAGCAGAGACTATGAAAGTCATTCACTGCATGCTTCCAATGCTTTATGACCACTTCTTCAAACCATCATTCACTCTTGCACACAGTGACTCATGCAAACCCACTTCCTCCTCTGTGACAGGTACCAACACCCTCTTGGCTTGACCTACCGGGAGGCAGGGCCTCACTGTGGCAATGAAGGTGTTTAAAGTGTTTTAGATCAGTCATCTGGTGGACAGGTCAGAGCTCTGAGTAATCAAAGATAATTTACTCATACACACATGTATATTCATACTGTAAGCAACTCTGTCTACCAATAAAAAACAAACCACATCATTACAGAGGAACATTACTAAGAAGGCCCTTGTAAAAGATAAGGTGGTGTACTTGGGAGTAAACCAGTTTCACCTAAGACCACACTATTCGAATCCCAGTTAGCAGTCTCCATATTTCAGAATGTAAATTAGTGGATTGATTCTTTTAAAATCGCTGTTTCAAAACTAGAGGCCAAAGGTAACAGCAGCAGGAACCACAAATCAGTTCATACTGTTCCCTTGCTTAAAACTTTTAATGGATTCTGGTTATGCTCAGGGCCAAGCTTTGGACAGGACTTGCAAGAGCTGTGTTTTTCTGGACCCTGCTCAAGCTCCAGCCTCATCTCTATCTAGTTAACCCCCTCGCACTACACAGGCTCCCACCCCACTGTTCTGCCTGCACTTGTTCTGTGATACCTGGTCTATGTCCCATGTTGTTCTTGGCCCCTGTCCCCACTGCTGGACCCCTTTCAGCTCCCATCCTCTATGCTCCCTTCTTACCCTAAGATGTCCCATATCAGACTGCTTAGCTCAGTGTTGAAATGAACCTGTCTTCTTTTCTGTCTCCTCCACAAAATGATAAATGACTTGAGAGTAATAATCATGTCTATAGGATTCATTTCTTTATTCCCAGGACCTTGTACAGTGCCTGGTGCATTATAAGTAGCAAATAAATATTTTTCAATGAATGAGTACATCTAAAGGACATAAACATTGTTAGTTATATGCAAATAATAACTAAATATCTCATTAATGCCATTTCCCCCCTCAGAAAATAACACCACATAAGTCTAAAACCAAACCATATGATATTTTACAAGGATTGGTTCGCCATAAAATCAGTTGTTGTCATAATTATTCCCAAGCACCATGCTATATCTATGCCCTTTAATCAGTTAGGTTATAAGAAAAAAACAAACAAAAACAACAACAACAAAAAAAAACCTCTATCTACCCACTCTGTTCCCTGTGAAATGATATTCAGAATGCAATTTCAACATGCTGGGTCTGTAGAGTTCTGATCCACTAATTCTGGATTTGCAGTCATTTCCATTATAGTAAGGGAGAGTGCTTTCAGTTCCTAGCCCCTGGTTGCTGGTGCCCAGACCAGGTTACTGTGCCATTGGAGCCCATAAACCTTCTTGCTAACTCTCAGGGTAAGTACACTGTGCACCCATATATGCATTCTTTCTGCTAAGATCGCCCATATAAAATGCTTTCTAGCACAGTGGTATTTCATACATATAAAAGAGTTAAACTTTTATTCTTGTAATATTCCAGACTTTTTCTGAAGGGACCACATGACAATGAAGCTGCCTTTCCTACAAGTGTTTACATTTCCTGTCTTCTTTTACAAATGAATAAAGGATTGCATTTGGATCCCTGCCGAAATAGGCCTTAATTGATTTTTTCAGGTGTTTCCTACTGCCATGGTAACCGTAATCAAATACCTTTTCATGAATAGCCTTGTCAGTTGCAATGTAATATTCTCACTGAATACAGTCTCCGGTTCTCTGGTTCTCTTTCTGCCAAGCTCTCTGGAGCTTTCTCTTCCTTGACCTGACATTTTCTTCAGGTTCCTAGGCCCCACGGAAATAATATATTTAAATAGCATACATGGTTTTTTAAAATGAGAATCTCCTATGAGTTCCATCAGTAATGACACACACAAAAGATAAAAACAGATCATGCTTTCAAGGGTAATAGATATTTTAATACTGGCATGATTTGTCAAATATCTATAATCCCTCTCAAATCACCTTTGAAGGCATTGTTTCATTTTTTTCTTTTTCTCACCCAAGAAAAATCATTATTCATCTTAAGAGAGAACATCTTGTCAAGTGTTGCAGTTCAACAAAATAAGGAAAACATCTCTGCCAAAATGCAGCAAATGTGATTACACAAGGCCAAGGAGAAGCCCATAATTAGATCATTACCATGGAAACAACCTAATTACATGTGTAAAGCAGTGAGGGCTGAGTTGCAGATCTGAATATGTTAATACCATTGTCTATGTTATAATATTTCTGCTACTTAGCCTTCTCCAAATATAATCATATAAGCCATATAGATAAATCCCCACTCGATTTAAATGAATGAAAAAATACTGTGCATTTATGTGAATGAAGTTCAGAAATATTCACTCTCTTTATTGTAAACATACACCTATACTCTTAAATGAGAAAAAATGTTGTGTGTATTCATAATAAAGGTACATTAGCATGTAAATACCTGAATGGCCTTAAGTACTCATTCTGGAGTTTCACACCATACAGAAATTATTTATAAGGGCAACCAAAGTTAGGGCAAGATAATCAAATTTTTAAACCATATATTCTTTATTAATACTGAGGAATCATTTTATATGATCTACTCTTCATTATTTAGAGGCCCATTGTTTCTTAAGGAGTCATTTGCAGTCTAAAATGTGAGTGTCCCTTTACTGCTCACCGCAAAGATAAAAACCACATCCCCAGGGGGCAGTGGAGAGACTACCCAGAACAATTTTATTAATATAAGGGCCTTTTAGAACAATTTTATTAATATGAGGGCCTTGTTACTTTTTAAAATTATCAAATCTAAATACCTACTTCTAACTGCCTTTTAACACTACTTGCAAATGCTCTCGTGTTTGAATTTCTTAAACATCTCTCATTTTCTGTCCTTGCTTTTCCCAACTGCTTCCTCCTCTTAAAGCCATCTCAGACTCTGGCTGTCACCCACACTGGGGGCAGGACCTTCTTCCCTGCTGGAGTTACAAGCAGAGCTTTGGAGAAGCTACCCTCATCCTCCCATGCTGCACCATTTGAAAATCATCTTCCCCTGCAGCCCCCCAGGTATCAGCAAGTCTCTGACCTCCCTACTCCTCCTGGAACAGCATGGCTTCCAGAGGTGAGGATGGCAAGAGAGGAGATACTGCTAATGCACCTTGCTCTTGCCCCCCTCCACTCCACACACACCTGGGAACTGAGTGGGAGAAGTGGTCAGTCTGTGTGCAGCTCAAGGATCCTGGCCCCAAATAACAATGTCTTTCTTTGACAGAGAGATGGAGGCACATGAGCAGAAAACTAGTTGGGGCCAGAGAACAGAGTCCATCATCACAAATACAGGATCTGAAGAAGAAAGGGAACATGATGGAGGAAAAACAATTGTGCTTAGAGTCAGGCCTTGGTTCTGCCTTTGGATTGTCACCTTGTATGAATTACTTCCTCACTGGACCCTCCACTTTCTCCTCTCTGCAAAGAAATAGGCTGGGCTAGATAAGGTTGAGGTCTTCCACAAGCTCTAACATTCTGGTTCTATGGCTGTAACATAGGCCGAGCCAAACCCTGCTGCCTGCCTTCCTTTCCACAGCCAGCCTGGGTGGTCTCACTGAGAGGATTCTGGGCTCACTTTAGGCTCCTCTCCCCTTGACTGCCCAGCCATCCTGCCTATAGAATACACACACCGCTGAAATAGAGAGGAGCCTGAAATGTCAAGATTACCATATTTGGGCTTAAGCAAATCTCATAACCTCTTTAGGCCTTAATTTTCTTTTCTGTTGAATCATGGCTGTGGGAATCTGGAGAAAGTGATGAGTGAAGGGATCTCTCCAATCCCTTCCAACTCTTACATATCATGAGGAAAATTAATTTTCTTTATGTACTTCTTTCATCAGCTTCCTCCTGTACTCAAAGTCTTCCAGTGACTCCTCATTTTCATAAATTTCAAATATAAAAGCCACTGCCTTTCCAAACATCCTTTAATCCAGCCACAGGTGTCCTGCCCAGTCTTGTTTCCCTCTATACACTTTTCCCACAATCTTTTCCCCCCACCTCACTGGTCTAACCAGGTTTTCTCATAGGTCCTCCCATCCTCAATCCCAATCTTCTTTTGACCTTGATACTGCCTTCTTATTCATGAACCTGACCCATGGTAGGTGCTCAAGGTATGTTGTAGCTGGACTGTCGAACCATGCTCTCTCCCACCATCCAATCCCATCCCAGTTTTCAAGGAACAGATTACACCATCTAGGAGACTTGCCCTGGTCCCTCTGAATTACATAATCATGCTCTCCTCTAATCCACGAATTTATGTTGTAACACACCATTTAAGACCTATAGTGATGACCTCTTAATCACTGTTAAAAGGGTGTGGAAAATTTAATCTACTCATTACAAGCAGACATTCTGAAGACTAATAGCAAGTCTTCCATTTCTTCACAATTACCATGCCACCTAACCCCACACTGAATCCTTGATAGGTACTTAGAAAATATTAAACTGATGGGCTGGGAGGTGCTCCAAGAATATGTCCTCTATCAGGGATGAATATTGCCCCTTTCATACAATCTCTACTCAGCAAAATGCTCATCTCTCAAGAAGAAACTTAAATGCCAGCTCAATGTGGCTCTTTCTCTATACTGTTAGTCAGAGTTTGTCTTTTCTCATATATGTCTACTGGCACGTGTCATGTTGCCATCATTATTTGTTTATACACCTGTCTCCCCACCTAAACAATGGATCTTCAGAAAAAGATCCAAATTTCTCTTTTGTCATAATTCTATGTCCAGTACTACTCCCATAATATAACAGATATCCAATATAGTGATTTTTAAATTTTTTTTAAGTTAATTTCTTTATTTTGAGAGAGAGAGAGAGAGAGAGAGAGAGCATGCAAGCAGGGGAGGTTCAGAGAGAGAGGGAAAGAGAGAACCCAAGCAGTCTCCAAATTGTCATCACAGAGACCAATGCAGAGCTCGAACTCAAACCATGAGAGCTGAAATCAAGAGTTGACTGCTTAACCAACTGAATCAATTTATGCTTTGCTCTCTCTGAAAACTGTAGAACCAATTTTTGACAATTTAAGATGATGAACTAATGTGACACTTGATACTCAGTTTATAAATTCATAATCTAAATTTTATACAAGGTCAGGTGATAGAAGAATCCACAGGTTTCTAGTATCTATGCCAAGTCTTCCCCCAAGTTACCTTTAATAGTTCTGAATTGGTTATGTGTTATACTGCGCTCTGTGGTTTTTGAAATTCACATTCGAGAATCATTAAGTATTTAAAAACCACCATAGAAACTAGCATAGTTAATATATTAGAAAGTACAAAGAACATACTTGTTATTATATCTTCTCCTGGGGTGGTCCAGAGATTGCTATCAGACCTAAATTGCTTCTTTTAACACCACACCTTTATTTCTCATTATAACTATCTACTTTGAACTTAGTTTATTAATGTATTACTTATACTCTCTATTGGATGCATATTCTCTGAGGGAAGGGATGCTTTTAGACATCTGTAGCACATAACACAATAATTTCTATGGAAAAAGGGCTAAGTAAAGTTACTGTATGAATCTATTAATCACTATATTCCAAATTTCTGACACACATTAAAACCGAGTAACATGGAGAAATTACTCTTATCACAGGACTAGTAATGATTTTTTTCCTGAGCAACTAGCTTGTTTAACATAATTGATCATAGTGAATTGTATTATCACTTTAATTTCTTCTCTTAAAGTTGTTCAGTAGACATCTTAGAATCAACTTGGTGGGCCATTTATAGGAAGTCCATGGGATTTCAAGGTACACTTTCATATACAAATCTATCTCCTTTCCCACCTTCATTTTCCTTTTATCTAATTTTTTCTACTGTTTTCAACATATTATCTTATTATATAATATGCTTTTTTGTAAGCTGTCAGATTATTTTCAGGTCAACAGATATTCATGAACACAGATAAACAGATATATAAATACTATAAATATAAATTAATAAATAACAAATCTGAGGTTTTTTTGAATACAATTCTTGATTAAATATCACTCCCAGCTTTGCTATTGATAAACTTCCTTAAGTTCTTATTAGTAAGTCACAATTTTAACCACGCTATAGATTATTCATAATTTTGTTCACGCTAGAGAAACACCCTTTATTTTCTATGTAATCATCTGGTCTAATTGCTGCCCACTTCCAATTTAGTTAGTGGTTTTATGGGAGGAAAAAAGGAGAAGGAGGTGGATAATAATTGCCTTCAAGATTATTTCCGTACTTCAACAGCAGAAATGCAATAACAGCTAACACTTACAGTACTAATATGGGCTAGCATTGCACTGAGAACTTACTAGCATGCAATCCTTACAATAACCCTAAGAGATGATGCTGTTATTAGCATCCTAGATTAGCGATGAGGAAACTGAGGCACTCAGAACTGTGGTAACTTGCCCAAGATCACACCTTGAGTACATGACAGAACTGGGGTTGAAACCCAGCCTGTCAAAACCCACTCTGTTCCCCAAGATGACCTCTTCCAGACCTTGCCCTTCTCAGCCAAACAAAGCATCAGTGCATAGCATTTTCATATGAACTATTTAAGTGAAAGGGATTGAGAGAAGGGGGAATTTTCTTTCACTTTTGGTAGCAAAATTATTCATTGCTTCCTGCTATTATAAGTCATTTGTTGCTTCAGTCAATACTGCCCGGGGCAGGCCTGGGCTTTATTTGCCATCTCTGTGTTTGAGCCCTGAAATGAGATTATCGATTTATGATCAGTGTAACTCCTGGCTGAGCCCTGGATATTATGATACTCTAATAGAGAGTCTTAAGGAAATCAACTGCTACCCCTCTAGGCAGGATCTACATCTTGTTCATTTGTTGTGTCACTCCAGCATCTAGCACATAATAAACACTCAATAAATATATGCTGGCTGAGTGACTGGATTCATAAATTATTCTTCAGGTATAGATTTTAAGTTTCTCATGGGTAAAAACTCTGTTTAGCACCTGTTATAGTGCTAACATTGAATAATACAGAGATGATCAAGTGCACGAACTTTCACGGTTTTAAGGTAAATGGTAAAACCAGTTCATGTGTTGCTGAAGCCATGTGCGAGAAGACTCATGAAAATAAAAGCATTGCCAATAATAAAAATTTATTTTAAACCTCACGGATCCTATTTCATAAGAAACCAACTTCTTCTTAACTTAATAACTAGTGATTTTTTTTTTTACTTCCTCGGCAACATAAAAGAATACTGGGTTCTCATCTATTCCGTTTTATTTATTTTTTTTAATTTTTTTTTAACATTTATTTTTGAGAGACAGAGTGAGACAGAGCACGAGCAGGGGAGGAACAGAGAGAGGGAGACACAGAATCCGAAGCAAGCCTCAGGCTCTGAGCTTTCAGCACAGAACCCAACATGGGGCTCAAACTCACCAACCGTGAGATCATGACCTGAGCCAAAGTCGGAGGCTTAACTGGCTGAGCCACCCAGACACCCCTCATGTATTCCCCATTTTAAACCTTCATCACCTTAAACAAAAGGTGAGTCCCACACATAAAGGATCTTAGAAAAACAAAAGACCCATTTCTCCAGAACATTAGTTAAAAGAGTTCTATTATTTTGTGGAACTGTAAAGGGTCCATCACGATGCCATTCAGACAAGGTTTCCCACAAGAAGTATGAATGGGGTGGAGAAGACAGTCCCAGTCAGCCTGGAACTAAGATCTAGATATACACCGCATTTAGGTTTAGAAGAAACTCCTGTCCATGGAATTGTCCCTATCCATCTGGTCATTTATATGGTAGATGAGGAATTTCCTAAAAATTTCAAACTATATTCCCAACTGGGGATCAAAGGCATACAGATGTGCAGGGAGAACTAAGGGTGGTAGGAAGCAAAGGAAGCCACAGTGCCCGGAGGACCTTGCAGAATCTGTGAAGGAAAATGCCTCTAGAGAGGAAGCAGGCAAGACTAGTCTGCCTCAGCCATGGGACAGAGACTGAGGGGTGACCAGCAGTCCTACTGCTACCTGCAACAGCCCCGCTCTTATCGCTAGACTGTGAACTCAGCCATGTGACCTCAGACTACAGAGGGGCCCAGTGAATTGAGTGTGACAGCAGAACCAGGAAGCTGTTTCCCCTCTGACTTTCCAGAAGAGCACCATCTTGTGGGCCACAGGGAGGGAGGGTTTGGGAGCCAGGCAGCTGGCCAAGAATCTGCTCTTCAGATGGATAGAGACCGGTGCAAAGGAAAGTGCAGCAAGGATCTGTGGTGAGTGGGACCCTGGACTGGATGTGTGAGGCCCCACAAGTTACCATTTGTGGCCCACAGAAATACCTGGGGTGGACTTTTCGGGAATGGCATGCATGTTTCAGTGAGTAGAGATTATGGCCAGCAAGATAGGTCTGTATCCACTATAAAATTCAAGTTTAATCTTAAATGTGAAATCACCTGTACCTGTATGCTGGAGAAACCTAGAACATTCATGTTACAAGTTCTTCTTTAAGATAAAATAGAAACAAAATTATCAATTGCTATATATCCTTGACTGGCATCCTGCTTTGTCTCATTTTTTTTCTTAGAACAACTCTGTGAGGAAAACAGAACAGGCATCATTACTATCTACTAGATGAGGAAACTGAGGCTCAGAGAGGCCAAGGGATTTGACTGTGATTACACAGCTCATGTAACTCCCAGTGGCCATGGCATTCCACTAATCAGGAATATCTGTGTGCTGCTCATTTGCCACTCACTTGTTCTAGAAGCTCGTGAGTACTGATAAACCATGATATTAAAGTTGGGAGGCAGGTCAGAGGAAAGGCAAGCCTATGGCTCTAACAGAGGTGTGTGGACTAACTCTCCTCCACACATACTCTCCCAAAGCAGTCTGTGACCATGTCTTTTCTTTGCTTTCCTAATGGACGCGCCTCCTCCTCCTCCCTTCAGCCAGGTACCAAGGCTGTGCTGTGAGCATAGTGATTGCCTGGAGGAAGATGAGAGGGAGGAGGGAGACACAAAGGCGGAAGGATAGCAGAAAAGGCAGGCAGCAGGGTGGAACCTGCAGAAGTCCCACCTACCTCTCCTCACTCCAAGCTCTTTAAAAACATTCCCACAGGGGCACCTGGGTGGCTCAATCAGTTAAGTGAACGGCTTCAGCTCAGGTCATGATCTCGAGGTTCCTGGGTTCGAGCCCCACGTCCTGCTCTGTGCTACCAGCTTGGCTCTGTGCTGACAGCTCAGATCCTGGATCCTGCTTCTGATTCTGTGTCTCTCTCTGCCCCTCCCCATTCACACTCTGTCTCTTTCTCAAAATAAACATTAAAAAAAATAAAATAAAAACATTCCCACAAGTTGTTCCCTTCTTAAAATCGCTTTGAGCCAAAATGTGTAAATAGAATTAACCAAATGCAATCATGGACTTGCTAGATAAAGAAAACCATAGCAGCTTTTTTCCTCAGTCCATAGATAATGCAACCTATCTGCAAGGCCAGCCAAAACAAAAACAAAGGGGTGTAAGACCCCTTAAGCAGTTCAGTATTAAATGGGTTTTTCACATTTTCTTTTCCTTCTTCCCCATTTTCAGAACCAATTACTCTTTCTGTCTTTCCTGTTTCTGTGGAAGCCAGCCCACAGAAACAAAATACACAAGCCAGGCAGGGAGTTGTACAGCAGGAAGGGTCATCAGGCCTTCAGGGCATCACTCCGAATTCGGTCTGTCCCAGGGCTGGAAGACACTATGGAGAGAAATACCTTCCACCTGATTTTTATGCCTTAGAAAGAAAAGCAGAGAGGGGCATCTGGGTGGCTCAGTCGGTTGAGCATCTGACTTTGGCTCAGGTCATGATCTCACGGTTTGTGAGTTCGAGTCCCGTGTGGGTTCTATGCTGACAGCTCAGGGAGCCTGGAGCCTGCTTCAGATCTGGGTGTCCCTGTCTCTCTGCCCCTTCCCTGCTCTCATTCTCTCTCTCTCTCACTCTCTCTCTCTCTGTCTCTCTCAAAAATAAAAAAAAAAAACCTTAAAAAAATTTTTTTAGAATAAAACACCATTTAAGAAAAACAAAGAAAGAAAAGCAGAGAAAACGAAGGTTTCCAGGGGCAGCTAGATTGGCAGGGACAGTTTGGCTCCTAAACATGGAGGTGAGAGGTTTACCAGGGTTCAGCAGAGCACTCCTTAGTTTCTGACCCAAAGGAAGAGTCCCCACCCTGGCACTCCATGACCAGGGGGAGGCTGCCTGTGTCTGCTCCCGCAGTGCAGGTGACTGCTCCCACCAAGCGATAAAGATCAAAGGTATTGGTTGCATAAGGCTGATTAGAGTCTGGACAAACACAGTGAGCTCTGCTTCACAGTGAGTGAATCAGAGTCAGCCCTTACCATAGCTATTCGACAAATCCCGTTCCTCAGAGATTTATGGAGTGGCTGCCACACGCAAGGCACTGTACCATGAATTAAAATTGTAAAGGAATTCTCACAATCTCTATTACTTTTGATCGATAACCCCTGGGCAGGTAGAGTTGCTCTTGTTATCAAATGATGAGCTGAGGCCCAAAGCCATTCTATGACAGAGATGAGGTAAAGGAGTTACTGAGCCTGGCTGCCAGTCACCCACTTATAAGCTAGGCAAGTATTTCAACTACTTGGGCATTTTAGCTATAAAGAGTGTGTGTGTGTGTTGGGGGGGGGGGGGTTGATAAGTTGGTCTCTGTCAAAGACTCCTTATAGTTTGTTTTTTTTTTTTGTTTTTTTTTTGTTTTTTTTGATATAGTGCCAGCTTGAGTGGGGGCAGGAGCAGAGTGAGAATTTTTTTTTTAAGTTTATTTATTTATTCTGAGACAGAGAGAGAAAGAGAAAGAGTGGTGGGGCAGAGAGAGAGGGAGAGAGAGAATCCAAAGCAGGCTCCATGCTGTCAGCACAGAGCCCGATATGGGGTTTGATCTCACAAACCACGAGATCCATGACTTGATCTGAAATCAAGAGTCAGACATTTAACCAACTGAACCACCCAGGTTCCACTAATTTTTTTAAAAAAATGTTTGTTTGTTTGTTTATTTTGAGAGAGAGAGAGAGAGAGCACAAGCAGGGAGGGGGAGAGAAAATCCCAAGCAGGCCCTGCACACTGCACTGTCAGTGCAGAACCCAATGCAGGGCTCCATCCCAGAAACCATGAGATCATGACCAAAATCAAGAGTGGGACACTCAACTGACTGAGCCACTCAGGCGCCCCTGTTTTTATCTTTTGTGGCTAACATTTGTTGAGTACCTGTTAACATGAAGTGGGTACCCATTTTACACACAGGGATATTTCTAACATTCTGTGATTTGTTAAGGTCCTATACTATCAAATTAATACCATACAAATTTCATATTTTATTAGATTTATATTAAGTTTTATATATAACACATTTGTATTAATTTGTTCACGTAGAAAAATAAGGAAAAAGTGAGTAATATATTCTTTCCTTCCCTCAATTGGCATTTCTTTAGGCCAAACCTGTCTCACCTCATTCCTTGCTTTTAGTTTTACAGGAAATGTGGAATCTGAGCCAGTGTCAAGGTTTGCAGACTAAGTCTTTATTGTTGTTGCAAAGTTAGTAAAGTAAGTTTACTGTGTTTGTTTTTAGTTTTAATATTAAAGATTAGTTGAGAAAGAAGACACTTTTTAGTCCATCCTAGGGGTGCCTCAGAAGGTCATGCAAACCTTCCACAAGTAGGAACTAAAATCATCCTTTTAAAAACCCATTGCAAGGGTATCTGCATGGCTCAGTTGGTTAAGCCTCTGACTCTTGATTTCAGCTCAGGTCATTATCTCACGGTTCCTGTGTTCAAGCCCCAACTTGGGCTCTGCAATGATGGTGGGAAGCCTGTTTGGAATTCTCTCTCTCCCCACCCCACCCCTGTCCCACTTCTCCCGTCCCCTGCACGTGCTCTCTCAAAAATAAATAAACTTAAAAAAAAATTAACTGTAAACAAGTTTTGTGATCTATATATTGTTCTCAGTTGTTACCATACATTTCTGTTGTGGTTTGCATTTGTGAAGGAATTTACAATTATTTAGCTGACTCTGTGCTAACCTTCTAAATTAAAATTCAGTCTCAGTAATGGATGTTTTGACTCCACTTGCCAAGTCCACGAGCAGGAAATGAGTGAAGTCCTCTGGTTGGGAAAGAACCTTTCTGTGTGTTTCTAGCAAGTAAACTGTCATCACATTTAATTGAGATTTGAGAAATGGGTAGCAAAACAGCAGTGAATGATGGCATTTGCAAATTAGTTGAAGCCAAGTGAATTTTTGCCTGGAGTGTTCCAACTGAAAAAATAAATATAAGGAAAATCAATGTTAGTGGAGAGAATCTTTCTTGTTTCCCTGCTGATTTTCCATGAATTAAAATGCACATATTTGATTTAGCTTGGAAGCCCTTGTCTTTTTTGACCCTTTAAGGGAATCTGTCAAATTGGAAATAAGACGTAGATGTAAGATGGGAGGTAGCAGAAACAACCTTTGAACTTCCTGGACTGATCAAAGGAATGGTTCAACCTCTATCTTCCCCTACTCAGCCCCTAATATAGATTTCTTCTTTTCCAGGGAATTATTTCAAATGCTTCCAAAAGGGGAGAAAACAATCTTTTCAATTTTCCTCACTTTCAACTATGAGAAAATCATCAATACCCATTTCAGCCAGTAATTGACACTATGGTTATCAATGAGCCTCTTCCAGAGCTCTGTTCTCAGTGCTTTCTTGTATTTTTATAAAATTTAAGTATGTGAGGTCAGCACAAAAGTAACAAGTTTGAAAAAATGTTAGGTAACAAAGGCTTTATTTTACACATAATCATCTTTCATGTATAACCTCTCTCTGTGTCTCAAGTGTAACCTATGTTTAATCTAGATTTTTAGAGACATTGTCATGTATTTATAATATTAGCCTCTTTTTGAGAAAGCATTTCGTATTTCCCAGGTACCACAATAGTCTGGCTTAATAATTACTTAAAATCAGCCAAACTCTATTTCTATATGGCAATACGATTAAAAATCTGTCATTTCATATTTACATATATAGAGAGGCTATACACACATATAACACATACATACATAAAGGTTAAAGTTTTCTTTGATCATTGTCTACCTCAGTAAGTTTTAGTAAATATTAAGCTTCAAAAATTAGTGAGATTTTTTTTTTTTCCTATGCCTAATTTGTTCTGGACTTGAATGGTAAATAAGGAGGAATCCTTGTCATAAATGACAACTGACCTTTCTTTCTTTCTTTCTTTCTTTCTTTCTTTCTTTCTTGTATCTGTGACTGGATTCTAGAAAGACCTAATTTTATAGATCACTTTTCAATAGTTTCATAATAAAAATTTTCACTGTGATTCTATTCAACCCTTTTCAGCTTTTACATGGGGTTTGTATTTTTATAAAGTCAAAATATACTATCACTCAAAATTAGATTCACTTCCAATGCTGATGTAAAAGAACTCAAAATTTTTGTATGATTTTCAGGAGTGGACCTTCAAGAAACACTCCTAAGCTTGTATACGATATCAGGTATGTGGACTAGTTATTTTCCCTACATTCACTTGAAATAGAGAAAGAAAAAAAGGGTTTCAGGGAGAAAAAGTGAAACAGAAGTCTCAACTTCACAGGCCAAGAGTAATTATTAGCTTCTGAAAATGATTTGTTAATGATTTAGGCTTTAAATTACTGTAATTCTAACCATGTAAGAAAAGAGAACCAAAAGGAAAAGGAATCATCAAAATCTCCACTTGGTATATTCTCACTTTAAGTATTAGCTCAGTTGTTTCCAATTCCTGCACGACTTCCCAGCCCTTCTGCATTACTCTTACCCTTATTCTTCCCTAATATGTTTCACATTGATTTTTTTTTCTATTCTCTGCTGACTGCACAGTCTGAAAATGCTTTGACCTTAAAGTCAAGGTCAAGTTTGCATTCCCGGAGTAAACAAGAAAGAAAGATGGAGGAGAACTTGAAAGAAAACCATCTAACCAAGAAAAACTATGGAGCAAAAGTATGTCTGCTTAAAAACAAAAGAAAAAGAAAACAATGTCTCTCTTCTGGGATTTCTTTTTCTTTGAAATTTGGCATTCAAGGTGAGGAACATTAATATGAGCTGCCAGTAAAAGGAGTGAAATTTTTCCCCAAGAATTATTTGTGAAGGAGCTAATCTGGCATTAAATATTCCTATCACTCTGTAGAATAATAGATCTGATAGAATGAAATTTCCAACCATACTATTATGCTCAGGTACTATACCAGAAAAACAAGAACTACACATTATGGCTCCAAGAAAAGTTTAAATAAATTAGTGCTGGAAAAAATATGCTTAAAAAGCCATAAGTTTGAATAATCGTCTGGAATTGTTGCAGGTTTTATAAAAACTTCATCTCTGTCTCAGGACTTAACTACGGTAATTTTGACAGTTAACTGCTTAAAAAGATAGTATTTCTTGAAATGTTCATATCTTTCCATTTATAACAGAGGCAGAAAAACAACCATACTCATAAAAAACATATTTCTTCTTTTCCTATTCTAGTCTAAAGCAAAGGCTTCACACAAGTAAAAGAAGGCATTTGAAAATTTCAGTACAGTGTGTCTAAGGTGGACATGGTCATCTAATGAAAGTTTAACTCAATTGGGTATCTGGGAGATCTACTTTTTGGTAAAGGTCCTTCACTGAAATACTGTCTCCCTGCAGAGGTCTTTTCACTTAAAGTCACCTCTGCACATAAGCCTTTTCATAATCTATGCTTTAATTACGATGTGACATGATATGATGTCATTCAGAAAGCAGTTTCAGTAATTGGGTTGCATTCATATAGACTGCCTAGTTCAACTTAGACACACATATTCCATCAATCTAGTGTGTGGTAGATCTCTATCCATTGGAAGCACATTTTCCCTAAGATTAGAAACCTACATCTTTGGTGAACAGTATTGGTACCGACCCAGCATCCATTCCTTCTTCTTTCTTCTTTTTAGCAGAATCTAATTGCATCCAAATAACCCTCTACCCTCTTTATAAGCATGGACCCCAACTCCAGCATCAGCCTGAAAGAAATAGGACTAGTTCTATTTTCTTTGCCAGAAATTGATTCAGGAACAAGAATATCATCCAACTCTGGACGAGGAGATGTGCAGAGAGGTTACAAGGGCATTTCTAGAAAAGAGAAGAAGCATGAGAGAGACTCTTTGCTTCCTCACCTGTGTATTCATACCCATAAATATGTCACATAGAATTGACACAGTCTTTTGAATACCAATCCGAAAATGAAACCGACTCAGAGAATAGCACCATGGAGGAAAGACTAAAAACAAACAAACAAACTTGGTATCACTGAAGCACAGTATCAATCAGCCCTGAGACCCACCCTAATTAGGACTTGGTTACATGAGATGCTATTATTACTGTCATTCAAGATATTCAGCATCTGGTTTCTATTATTGCTGCCAGTAGCACACTAACCAGTTTCTCTTGGCTTCCTTCCATTACTTCTACCTTCTGAGCTTAGGCATTGCAGCAGATTCCAAAGCTAATTGTTTACCCCTTTACTTAAAACTTTCTGCCACAAACATAGGGAATAAGATAATTTGACAAGATCAAAACATTAATTTCTGGAATGTGTCTTGCAGGTGTTGTTTCATATTTTCTGGCAATGCTTCCAGCCAGTGTCAGGCTGCTGAATAAAGATGTGAAGGACAGAGCATTGTCAAGTGATTGTCATTTATGTATCATGAGCTCACACAGATTATAGCCAGTTTATTAAATCAGGTTGTTATGATGAGGAGCAAGCAAAATTTGAATTTGTCTTCACAACCTTTCTCAAACCTGCTATCAGGGTTTTCTTCCCCACCCCTCAGTCACATGTTGGGTAGATCCCAGAAGTTTTGGCTTACTTTCAGGTACTATAGAACTTTGCAAGAACCAAACACACACACACACACACACACACACACACACACACACACAAAACAAAAACAAAAACAAAAACAAAAACCAAACAAACAAAAAACCCAAAGTCCAATCCAATCAAACGCCAAAATTTCAATCTCTCTGCCAATTCAAAGGTCATCTCCTCCCCAGCTCAGATGTTCAGATGTTCAAAATATAAGGGGCTCACACAGCATTACCTGATGCTTATAAAAGATTCTCTTTTTAAAAAAAATTTTTTGAACATTTATTCATTTTTTAGAGACAGAGAGTGACAGACCATGATCAGGGAAGGGACGGAGAGAGAGAGGGAGACACAGAATCTGAAGGCTCCAGGCTCTGAGCTGTTAGCACAGAGCCCGACTCGGGGCTTGAACACACAAATCACCAGACCATGACCTGAGCTGAAGTCAGACGCTCAACTGACTGAGCCACCCAGGCGCACCTGTAAACCATTCTTTAGCCTGTCCCTTGCAAGATCCTTGATTTCTGCTCCTGGAAATTCCTTGGGATCCCTTCACCCTAAGCAAGCATCCCTCTGACATGAGGTCCCCTCAAGACAACTTGTGCTATCTTACACAGCATCTGCATATCCATAAGAAAACAAACAATTTTCTCCCCTCCATGTTCTCAAACTGTAGGCACAATTGCCCTTCTGGCTTCAGTCAGCTACTTTGCACATCTTCATCCCTCCTCATGCCTTCTGATTTCTCCTAAAAAGAATCACTCCCTAGTCCCTATGCTGCCTAAACTCTAGAGCTGCTGGTCAAATACTACAGCCATTAACCACATATGGGTTTGAGTGCTTGAAATGTGACTAGTCCACATTAAGATCTCAAAGACTTAATAAAAAAATTTAAATTATAACGTGGCTCACATGACATTTCTATTGGTTGGCTCTAGAACCTTGACTACTCAAAGTATGCTCCAGACCAGCAGTGTCAACATCTAATGAGCCTCTTAGAAATACAGACATGTGGGCTTCCTGTAGTGCTTCCTGTAATGGTCATTGTAACCAGACCCCCACATAAAGCTCTGATCTAGAGCAGTGCCGCTTCATCTTAGGTCTGGAAACTACATGTGGATCCCTGAATAGTCCAATCCTTGACAAAATAAGTATAGAAAGTAAGAGTACTGTTAAGAAATTTTTATAGCCATTTGATGTTACTATACAGAGTGTGTGATCAGTGAAGATTTTTAATTTCATTTTTCTAGAAATTCGGGTCTATTAAATGTTGTTACCCAAGTATGTATCCATTGTGAAGCATTGCTCTAGAAGACACATTTAAAACTCTCCCAAGAAATTTCTCACACTCTGTAAGACAGTATTTTCCCTGCCAGCAAACATCTCTCTCCTATCTTTTCTTGCAAGGTGTTTCCTTCAGTCTCCTTCCTTGACTTGAGGTGAGGTCACATCACTGCTCACCCCTCCCATTCCACAGTGCTCACTATCCCCGCAGATTTCCTTCAAGAAATTATCCTCTAATGAACCTCCATGCTGGTAAAAGTGTTCTTTGAAGTGACAGTACTTGACAGCTGGGCCACCTCTCAGCACATCTCATAAGGAACAAATCTAGTACATCTCTTTAGAATGTGAAACAATTGTCACTAGTTGACCTCAGTTTTGTACTTTAGCCCAAATTCCATAGCACTAGGAAAATCCCCACCCCATATCCTATCAAGACTTCCAAATTCTCTGGGGAACTTATTTTAGGCTTTGGCAATCTCTGATTTTAGTTTTTAGGGTTTTTTCCCCCTACTGAAACATTCTTCCAATTTCCTCATATTGGTTGAAGTAGTCATAGCAATCAATCCCACTTTGAAAGTTTTAGTTGGAGTAATATACATTCTTTCTAAAATACCATACCCTATGCTGCTTCTAATGTCAAAGAAAAATCTTACAGCCGTGCCCAACACATTCTATTAAGACACAGATACACTTAGTTTTGTGCATAGCACATGTTCTTGGCAAATGGACACTTTAATTCTTTTTTGGTCAGTTTACTGTCTACCAGGAGTTCATCATTCAAAGAAATCTTGTGGCCTACTTTGCAAAACCAAGGCTCCTTTGTTAAATGAAGAGTCATTTACAAATTTTCCATTTTAACCTCATAAAAAACATATTACCATATACCAAGTTCATTTAAAGAAAAATGAACCTGAGTTTTCATTTAAATCTATTTCAATATTTTGTTAATACCTTTAATATTTAGTGGAAGGCACATTTTAAAAAAATCTGAAAATTCCATAATTTCCTCATGGCTTTTTTAGACCTTCACTTCCTACCATGGCATTTCCAATACATTCATAAGAATAAGCAATTCAATTCAATTTTTAGAAATTCAGTGGATATTTGTAAAGTCTCTAATATGCACTAGGCACTCTACTACACCCTAAGGGTACAAAAATGAATAAAATATGGTCCTTCCCTTGCGGCACTCAGAGTATGATAGATATGAAAGACTCCTACACAGACAATGCAACACTATGTCAGGGTCCATGAGACAGCGTGATATGCAGGATTCTGTGGCAGTAGACGAGAGGAGAATCAGGGAAGCCTGAGGAAGAAGATACTTGACCTAGAAATAGATGGAGTCAAAATCAGTTTTTCAGGTAAAAACAAAGTTTGAAACATTCAGGGAAGAGGGTATGGAATGATCACATACCCAAAACGCATGAAACAGCACAAAAGTCTTAGAGTTCAGTGAGATACCCTTAGGCTGGAGAACAGAGACCAGGTGCTAGAGACCCTCACACCCAGGAGTATGAATGGGACTTAACAAGTGTCACCAGCCATGGAAGTGACCAATTTCACAATGATTTCTGTAGAAGATCTTTAATATCAACCTTTGGTGAGTTCAAAGTCACATTTAAAAATCACAACAGAATGGCTGTGCTGGTAAGACAAGCAATAAATAAAACATAGAAGCAGGAATATTTTCTAGCCCCATTCATTGATGATGATAATTGCCTTAGCTGACTTTTGGCAGTTGGCATTTTAAGGACCCTTTCTGAAGTAGTGTTTCATTCTCTAGAGCAACTTCATGACATACGTAAATTGGGTATCATTCTTTCTCAGAGAAAATCAAAACCAACAGAAATAGACACAGCAGTCGTAAGTGGCAGAGGAAGTAGTTAGGACCAGATTTTTAAGCATTGTCAAATTCTTTGCTCTTTTCCCTCACCATGAGATAGAATTTATGCTAATGAAATTCCTTGTCAAGTTTAAGAATGATCATTGATAATGAATACTATAGGTAACATTAATCTACTGCACAGGTACCAGTTTTTTGTAAATTTGTCTAAACTGTTTCCCAAGCCTTCTACATAGATGGCACCATTGGCAATGATGAAACAATAATTATTGAGCACCAGGAAGTGGTTCCTTTTTAATATTTTTTTTGCATTGTAAGCATTTCAATCCACAAATCTTTCTCTAAGAATCAACGTAGCTGCATCTCACAAATTTTGATGTGTGATCCTTTTCATTATCACATAGTTCAACATAGTGTCTGATTTCTTTTGTGAGTACTTCTTGATCCATGGGTTATTTGAAATCATTTTGCTTAATTTCCATATATATGAAAATTTACTTGATATCATGATGTTGTTGATTCCTAATTTAGTTACACTGGTCAGGGAAACATATGCTGTCCACTTTGGGACATTTTAAATTGAGACTTATGTTAAGATTAAGACTTCTAAATATATAACGGAGATTACAGATTTGTCTATTTTCCCCTAACTTCATGTATTAAAGTGCTCTGATTAGATAGACGCCTATACATTTAAGATTTCTATGCCTTACTGTAGAAGTTGTCCTTTTATCATTCAAAAGTATTCTCTTTTCATCTGGTAATGCTCCTGATCTGAAAGTCCACTTGGTCTGATATTAACGTAGCCACACTAGCTTTCTTAGGCTTTTGGCATGGTTTCTCTTTGGCCACCCTTTTATTCTCAGTCTGTATCATTGCACTTAAAGGGCATCCATTGACTTCCAGATTCCAACTCAGAATGGAGAGTTGGAAGGAGTGTTCCTCTCATTCTTACAGCAACAACAATAACAGCAACAAAGAACAGATTTATCCTTTCGAATGCTATTCTTTCAATCCCATGGATCTGGTTTCTCTTCCCTTCACCTGGAAGAACTTCCTTTAGCATTTCTCATAGCTCAGTTCTACTGATGACTAGTTCTCTCACCTTCTGCTTTGTGAAAAATGCCTTGTAATGCAAGTCTGCTAAAGATGAATCCGCTCAACCTTTGTTTATATGAAAATGTCATAATTTCACCTCCATTTTGAAAGATATCAGTTTTCTGTGGCTACCGTAACAAATTACCACAAAATCAGTGGCTTAAAACAATAAAAAATTATAGTTCACAAGTCCAATGTGGGTCTCACTGGGCTAAAATCAAGGTGTCAGCAAGGCTTTGTTCCTTTGTTCCTTTTGCAAGCTCCAGGAGAAGCGGTTTTTGTTTTGTTTTGTTTTGTTGTGTTGTGTTGTGTTGTGTGTTTTTTTTGGGGGGGGGTTGTTTTTTAGTTTTTTTGTTTTGTTTCATTTTTGTTTTTTGTTTTTTTGGGGTTTTTTTTTTTTGCCTTTTCAAGCTTCTAAAGGTTGCCTGCATGCCTTGGCTCATAACCATCCTCAAAGCCATCAATGTGCATTATCTCCCAAAGCCTTCTTCCAGAGTCATCTCTCTCTGACTACAACTGGGAAATATTCTCTGCTTTTAAAAATAATCCTATTTGATTACATGTGATTCTATTTGACCCACCTGGATAATCCCCCCTTCTCAGAGTCTGTAACTTTAATCACATCTGCAAAGTCTGTTTTGTCATGTAAGGTAACATATTCTCAGGTTCTGAGAATTTGGGTATGGGCATTTCCTGATAGCCAGGCCTCCACTGTTTTAATGAAAAAGCAACTTCCATTTGTATCATTTTTCCCCAGTAATCTTAGACACTTGGATTTGCAAATTGATGTGCTCCTTGAAATTCGGGGGATTTGGGGCCATTACTTCTTCAAACATGTTTCCTACTCAACTTTCTTTCGATTCTTTCTCTGGGATTCCAATTCAGTATCTATGAGACCAGCCAATATTGAGTTGAGATCAGACACTGAGACCACCATTCTACACCCCCCTGCAGTGTGCACCCAAGGGAGAAAACTAGGCTCATGATCTGGCTGACTTCTCAGGGCCTGTAGTCCTCCACTGAGTATCTATTTTGCCTAGGAAAAGTTGCCTCGTACATTTTGTTCAGTTTTATAGTTGTTTTAGCAGGAGATCTAGATTACTAGAAGTTACTCTGTCATGGATATAAATAGAAGGTGCCGAGATTAGTTTGTAACAAACAAATTTACACCCTGATTTTAGGGTCAGAATAGGAAATCTTTTCTCTTACATTGTTACCTTTGGTTCAATTCACCGGAGCAATCTCTTCATCTTGTAACACTGACAGGAAACGTTATAAATAAGTATAGATCGAGTATTAGTCTATAACTATAGTAAATTTATGGCAATGATATATAAAATGTGTGCATATATTTTATCTAACTCCACCATCAAAATTATTGCTCTTCTTTGTATTCTAAGACAAAATATATTTTTACTAAAAATCTCTCATAAGCAAATCTAGGGGAGCCTGGGTGGCTCAGTCGGTTGAGTGTCTGACTTCGGCTCAGGTCATGATCTCACAGTTCATGAGTTTGAGCCCTGCGTCAGGCTCTGTGCTGACAGCTCAGAGCCTGGAGCCTGCTTCAGATTCTGTGTCTCGCTCTCTCTGCCCCTCCCCTGCTCATTTTACTTACTTCCTTTAACCAAAAAGACAAATAAAATGCAATGCATCTGCCTTTCAGAGAGTTTGTGGATGCAGTACAAAGGTTTGATTAAAAGAAATAAAAACTACAAAGTAGATCTTCTAATTCACCAAATACTATGGTACCCTCCTCAGCTCATTACTGTGACCTGTGATTCAACGTGCAATGTGTAAGCACCTGTTTTTCCCAAGGCTTAATTTTAGGGGCTGTGGTGTAAACATAACTGTGCTTCTACCTCAGCAAAAGCATAGTCTTTGGAAGCAAATCTTAGTTTGGATACTGGTTCCATTATCCAGTACAACCTAGGAAGGTAACCTCCTTCAGCTTCCACTTCACATCTGTGATATTGACCTAAACACAACTACCCTGTACGGTTATTGTACAGTTTAAACTTAGTGAATTCTGCAATGTGTCTGGCATAGAACAGATGCTCTTAAAGTGTTAGCTCGTCTTTACCCTGCCATCTTCACACCTTTACGCCCTTCCTAGCTACAATCCCACAGAAGACGTGGTTAGCATAGTGAACATCAGTCTGTCCTCTGTTGAATCCTCACATTGCTCTTAAGACACTCTTGGGCCACTGGTACTGAGGAATGGCAAAGGATGGAGGGGCTCTTTCAACCCTTTATCTTTTTTTTTTATATACTATGGGTTAGTGTAAAATTTCCTTTAACATATGTTTCCTTCTTGCCTGCCTGCCTTCTTTTCTCTCTTTCTTTGGAGAAATATTTAGAGAAATAATCAGTCTTACATTCTTTTCTCACTGCTATACATTTCTCTTTAGCAGCAAGTATTTTCAAGACATTTAAAGATAAGGAAAAATACCCTTCCTCCTCTTTCCTCTGTTACAATTTCTAACCTCTGCTTCCTACGTGGATAAGTGGGCTCCCCAAATACTCCTGCCATCATAGATGATGCATAGAGGCTCCACTTGGCTCTGTTTGAAGTAAATGAAGGAGTAAAAATTACTTTCAGAAGAGGAAGGTAAGTGATAAGATCATATTGTTGGGCACTAACAATAAATCCAATATAATTTTATAATTGTCTTTAAGGTATCCATAGACAGCCTGTTGGGTAAGCCCTCCAGTCAAAAGGACTGTGAAAAAATATAGAAAGCTCTATCACCTCCAGTGAACAAGTGAGGAAACTGAGGTGTAGTGGCATCAACTGCATAAAGAAAAAGAGAGGAGGGGAGGCAGCCTTGCTCTCTCACAACTGAGAGATCTTCGGCACCTCCAGCAAAATATATGCTAATCCACTGAAGCATTTTCAATATATTATCAATACAAAGAAAATGTTAGAAATAAGTACATCTCAGAAGCACTTTTCATCATATTTCAAGTATTTATCATTAGGCTGCAGTAAGTACAGATTCTTCATTCAGTCTCTAGAATGAGAGTTATTCACAAAAATCCTACCTTTAAATTCTTATTTAAAACAATTGAGTACCTTCTAATGGTATTTTTGCGTATTTGTCTTGAGCCATTTTTCCTTTAAAATTTCTCCATGTTACTCATAGACTTTTAAGAAAAATAAACTTAAACCCAAATCCCTAATTTACCAAAGCAGGTAAACAATGAAAAGTATATTTTCAAAATGACAATCAAGAAACCTCAGTTAATGCTTGAGAATGTTTACAGACTAAAGAGGAAACGCTGCCTTTGGCATGAAGAGGAGTTATTAAAATGATCCAATTTCAGACAAGGTACATAACTGAAGTTTAGGTCCAAGTTTATTATAGTTTGTTATCTTTTTAATTAGGTAATTTTAAGTTTATAGTTTTGAATAATCAGGAAAAAAAATTGCAACATAATCTGTTTAGAGCCAAGGCGTGCTGCTGACACATTCAAAAAGTCCTGAACCTTTATAAATAAACCCTGCCAGTGTTTATTTCAAAACATCTGAGAACAAGGGAAAATACAGTGACTTTCTGAATGTTTCAATTTGGAACTGTTTGTGCTGATTCATCATTATCTGTGGATCCCTTCTGAGATACAATGGAGTGTGTTCAGTACCTGCCAAATATACAGATATGAATAATTCTGGAAGGAGAATCACATTATAAAACTTATTTTTTTTTCCTACCTAAAACACTGCCAAAAATCTGGAAAAATAATTTTCTCTATAACTGCAGATAGTGGCTTTTACTTTCAGTGCTCATATAAACAACTTTTTCAAAGAGAAAAGTTATTTAAAGGGAATCTAGAATCTTGCTTCATTTCTTTTATATGTAAACAAAAGAGATTTTTTGAAACTTGCTATGACTTCATAAATTCGGTTTAAAAGACTGTTTCTCTCTACCTTCATAGAAACTGACTCAGTGGTTTTCACCAAGTAAATGGGAGTGATGATTTTTCATTTCATAGGCCAAATGGCTGGACATACCTTAGACCGGATAAAAAGAAAAATAGCAAACATTTTTTTCCTGTTAATTATGTGTTATTTCCCAGGCATAGATGATTAAAGTTGTGAATTTGGTCAATCCATTATTAGTAATATAAAATATTTTGACCTGTAGGCATGAATGTGTAGTCTCACAAGTATCATTAATGTTCCCTCTCAATGCTTAATCAAATATTACGTCCTTGTCCAGAACTAAGCTGAAGATAACCCCCCACACCTGAATTTTTCCCTCTTAACTAAGCTCCCCAAATGTATATAAAGTGTTCTCAAGGCTTGAGACTTGAAAGTAGCTTATGTGACTTTCATTTTCTTCATTTAAGCCAGTCTGTTCACAAATATTTATTACCAATTAATATGTGATACATACCATACTAGGCCCTGGGAATGGAGACGGGGATATAATGATTATCATCTAGACTGTCATTTTCTAGAATACAGACATGTAAAGAAATAAGTTAAACATACGCTATAAATGTATAAAACACAATGGGGACCCAAATGAAAGGCATTTTTGTTAGTACAATCATTGACTCCAAATATAGTAGGCTAGCTTTTCTTTTCCACAATTATTTTTGAAAAACCTCTCTTTTTTTCACAGTCTCAAAAAGATGATTTAAGTTAGAAACCATTTTCACATAGACAAATTATCACAAACTTATATTAAAATTTTAGTGCCAACTCATATCCTAAAATCAGACCATTTACTGCCTCTATTTTATGCAAAAATAACACACCTTTTACAGAACATAAATTTATAAACACATACTTCATTTTTATAGTATAAGATGGACTTGTTTAGGGCCCAGCTCACAAGCTGGAATCAAGAAACTGCACCATAAGAAATGACACAGGAGCTACGTCTAGCAGTTTGGAGAGAGAGCCTGGAATAGCAGTCCCACAGAGAGACAAGAGTGAAAAGTGTGTACACACACACACACACACACACAGTTTCTTTGATTTCATATATATGTGTGTGTGTGTATATGTGTATATATGTGAATATATATATATATATATATATATTCAGTTCACATAATTACAAATTGAATTTTCCTTTTTGCTAGTCAATGTTCCTCACACCAGACACTAACTTTTTGTGAAAAGTCCTACATTGTCCTTCCATTTTCCTACTTTGTCTCAATTCACGGCTAAAGAGAAGAATAAGAGAAAAATTCATGCCATGGCATGACTCTTCAGATGCTAATTAAAACTCTTAGGACGTGAAAATTTTTTTCTGTCCAAACAGAATATTTTTACCCTGGAGTCCTTCTTTGATGCTTAGTTCCTACTTTTTTTTGATGACAGTAACAGGTACATAGTCTCAAGCACATCAAAACAAACATTCTTTGCACAAGAATAGCTGCAATTAAAACCACTGACAATACCAAGTGTTCTCAAGAATGGAAATCATCTAGAACATTCTCATATTGTGGTGGAAGTACAAAATAGGCAACCACTTGGAAATGATTTGACAGTTTCCTAAAAATTTAAACGCACCCTATGGCCCAGCAATTCCACTTTTATATATATAATCAGAGAAATTAATGTTTATATTCACTAAAAAAAACACACCTTTTCTTGGAATGTTTATAGCAGCTTTATTCATAGCCTAAAACTGGAAAAATCTATATCAGGTTCATGAACTAGAGAATGGATAAATATCATATATATCCACACTATGGAATGCCATCAGCTAAATTGTTCAACAAATTGAGAAGAACAAACTACTAATGCACCAATATAAACCTCAAAACTGCCAAGTCGAGTGTAAGTCAGAAAAAATTATACGCTGAATAATTTTATTTAGTTGAAGAAGAGATATAATTAGAAGAAAGAATAGCAGTTTCCTCTAAGATAGTACCTTGTCTGGAATGGTGAAGGATGGGTCTTGTTGGGGTGATGGGAATGATTTGTATCTTTATCTGAAGTGGTTATGTAAGAGGACACAGTTATGTCAGAAACCATAAACTTGTAACTTAAGATGTGAGAATTTTGCTATAGCAAATGATACTTTAATAAAGTACTATTAAATCTAAAATAATATTCTCTATTAACCTCTTGTTAAGGTGTCTGGTGACTGAAAAACTGCTAAATATTTTTAGAGTACAATTTTATATTTAAGAATACCTTACAACATAAGAACAAAGTGTGACTAAAATTTTAATCAACAAACATAAAATCTCTTCATGTCAGGCCAATCCAATGACCCAACTAAAAAGGCTCAACTATGGCTTGAAAGCAGATGGTTGAAACTGGAAAAAGAATCAGTGTAAACACTGAGGTAAATATTAGGTTACCTATTCTGGAGGCAAGGGAAACAAAAGCAAAAATGAACTACTGGGACCTCATCAAAATTAAAAGCTTCTGCACAGCGAAGGAAACAATTAGCAAAACTAAAAGGCAACCAACAGAATGGGAGAAGATATTTGCAAATGACATATCAGATAAAGGGTTAGTATCCAAAATATATAAAGAATTTATCAAACTCAACATCCAAAAAACAAATAATCCAGTGAAGAAATGGGCAAAAGACATGAATAGACACTTTTCCAAAGAAGACATCCAGATGGCCAACCAACACATGAAAAAATACTGCACATCACTCATCGTCAGGGAAATACAAATCAAAACCACAGTAAGGTACGACCTTACACCTGTCAGAATGGCTAACATTAACAACTCAAGCAACAACAGATGTTGGCGAGGATGCAGAGAAAGAGGATCTCTTTTGCATTTTTGATGGGAATGCAAGCTGGTGCAGCCACACTGGAAAACAGTATGGAGGTTCCTCAAAAAATTAAAAATAGAACTACCCTATGACCCAGCAATTGCACTACTAAGTATCCAAGGGATACAGGTATGCTGTTTGGAAGGGACACGTGCACCCCAATGTTTATAGCAGCACTATCAACAATAGCCAAAGTATGGAAAGAACCCAAATGTCCATCGATGGATGAATGGATAAAGAAGATGTGATGTGTATGTGTGTGTGTGTGTGTGTGTGTGTGTGTATATACATATATACATACATATATATACACATACATATACATATATACATACACACACACACACACACACACACACACACACACACACACACACACCAGAGTATTACTCGGCAATCAAAAAGAATGAAATCTTGCCATTTGCAACTACGTGGATGGAACTAGAGGGTATTATGCTAATAAGCGAAGTTAGTCAGAGAAAGACAAACATATGACTTCACTCATGTGAGGACTTTAAGACACAGAACAGATGAACATAAGGGAAGGGAAGCAAAAATAATACAAAAACAGGGAGGGGGACAAAACATAAGAGACTCCTAAATATGGAGAACAGAGGGTTACTGGAGGGATTGTGGGAGAGGGGATAGACTAAATGGGTAAGGGGCATTAAGAAATCTACTCCTGAAATCATTGTTGCACTATATGCTAACTAATTTGGATGTAAATTAAAAAAATAAAATTAAAATAATAAAAAAATATATTAAGTTACCTGTTCAATTCAAACCTTGACTGAATTTACAAATTAACTGGTCTTGTTTTCAATTAGAAAAAGTAGCTAATTTCAAGTATGTTAAGAAAAGTGACCCAAGATATCTAAGAAGAAAAATATCTGAGCCTTGCACAATAATCTGAAGGGGCCTGTGCTGGCACTCAGATGTGGTCCTAGAGGACTCAGAAGAAGAGAAAGATGACCAGCACCAAAACTTCAAGATCATCTAGCTACTTGGTCTGAAAGAAGGGTGGTTGAGGGAAGAAGCTATACTTATTTCTGAGCAGGAGCTAATGGTTTGGTCGGACTGTCAGTGACCTTAAAGAAACAAGACTGAAGGGCTAGTGACAAGGTTTTATCTCCCCATTAAATAAACTTTACCACTGGATACCATAGTCCACGTAGCAGGGTAATTTCTACATTTCATCTGTGCTGCCCAAAACAACCTTACTATTTCCCAAAAATTCAGGTGTATTGTCCCAAGCAGCAATTAAAATTCTTTCCCTCTTTCCCTCTTTCCTCCTTCCTCCTTCCTTCCTTTATTTATTTTTTTTCCTTTTTTGACTGGTGGCCTGAGAACCAGGAGGCCAGGAGAGAATCTCTTCTTTCATGTGAGTGGAGTCTTATGTCTGACTCCTTGTGGGAACATTCTTTCATTGGGTAGAAAAACAATTAAGATAAAGAACCCTGGGGTTACAGGGCTGAAAAAAAATCGGAAATGGGTTATTAGGTGATATCTGCAAACACATAATCCATTTTCCATTCCTTGTTCCCAAATCTATTCTTTCTAGCTACTGGGGGGAAAGTACTCATACTACCACCACCTTGGGTTCAGCCAAAGGAATGACAGGAAAATCTCTCAGACTGGGGCAATGGAAAATGCAGCCAAGAGCCCACTTCTGTATCTTTTCTGTGCCCTGCATTCCCTTCCACTGTGTTTTTCTATCATAGTCACACCACGAAGCAACGGTCTGCTCCCCCTGCTATTATGGCACAAATAAATCAACAGAGATACTGGGAAGAATCAGAGGATCCTCAGTCTCTCTGCCCAGAGGAATCTGGGGTAAAACCAAGAAGAAAAGGACAGTGAAGGTAGAAGTCCACATGACATGTGGACATGTACCTGATTTTTCAGAGGAGAGTGAAATAGGGGATTCAGTATTAAGCCGCTAGATTAGGGAGAACAAAGTAGAAAAAAATGAATAGCAGTCAGGGTAAGGGATCGACAGAAGACCCTGCAGAGAAACATACTGCTCCAGAACCCCAAAGTAGGAGATATGATTCAAAGTATCCAGCACCTAGAGCATCAGCATGAGTGTGATGGGAAAAAACCATGGTCCTAAAAACCATGAGGGCAAGCTCACCCTGTGATGATTGTCCAGAGAACTCCATTAGGACCATTTCACATGATCCACCCTCAGATCCCACTCTAGCTATACCAGCAACACACAGAGAAATTGACTCTGGCCTCTACTGCTGACTCGATGGAGAAGAGCTCTCTGTTGTAATACCTAGCACTTTCTGCTCTGCACCAGCTTTTCCTATTCCCTCTGCTGAAATGCTCTTCCCCTAAATATCCATGTGGCTCATCCCTTCACTCCTTGAGTCTCTTCTCAAATGTCAAATCTCCAGGAAATTTTACCCTGAATTCCCTACTTAAAATTGCAAACACCCAGCCCCTCTGAAAACACACTGAGCAGTCCTGACCAGCCTCATTGTGCTCCACTGTGCCTCATAGTCCTCACCACATTCTAGCATAGTATGCAGTTCACTTAACTCAGTACCTTATTTATTTTCTGTCTCCCTCTACTAGAATGTAATCCTCATCTGCTTTTTTCACTGATGTACTCCTGGTCCCTATAACTGAGCCTAGGACATAGTTGATGCTCAACAAATAATTTGTTGAACTACTTGATGAATGCCCTAGACTGTTGGCTCTGAAGGTACAAAGACTAATGTGCATTCATCTTTGTGTTCCTTGCAATCAACACCGTACTGGGTACATGCTAGACTCTCAATAAATTCTTGTTAAATGAGTGAACATATGAAAAACTTCGTTCCACATTCAAATATCTGAATTTTTATACTAGATTGGAGTGGAGATTCCCGTGCAGGATAGGGGGTTAATCAAAAGAAGGAGGGTATGATATAATGATAATAGTAGTAGTAGTAATGGTAATAATCATACTAATAGCCGATTAGTGGTAATATCAATCTGTCAAGTGTGTTGTTTGGTACGTATTATGTCTGGTCCTCCCAATCACCCTGCAAGGGAACTATCACTATCTTCATCTTAAAGATATAGCTGTTAGTTCGAGCTCAGAGTATTTACCAATTGTTTCACAGAGATGGTAAAGACAGTTGGGATTCAAATCTGGGGCTGGCTGGACTGACTCTAAAACCAAGGCACCATACTGCATTATGCACATTTTGCTCCTCAACTATGGAAACTGAACAATGGTTTTCTTCCCATCTCGGGTATGCTGCTATAGAAGACGTAACAATGCAGGCAGTGTTTGTCACCAGACTTTAAAATGTATCGGGACCTTTGGAACATGGACTAGCCTCATATGAAAGCACTGCTGGTCTCAAAGACTAAGTAGCATAAACATTACACTGAGAACTGAGGGGAGGTGAACTCCACGTGGCAATTCAAGAAAAGCTTCCTGGAGGGAAGAGGTATCTAGGAAATATTCAAAAGGATGTAGGAAATGCGGAGGGAAAAGGCAGTGTATCACCAGAAAAAGATAAACTGAGCCCCATGAAGAACAGCCGCATTCAATGAACTGAAATGCAGTCCTTTTGCACTTTTTAATTTATTCATTCACCTACCATATATAAGTGCAATTTCTGTGTGCAAGATGTTTTGCTGGGCACTGAACATACAGCACAATGGCCAGAAACTCTCTTCCTTCATACAGCTTCCATTCAAGTGGGGTGAAAGCAAAATTTAGGTGAAATATGTAGCATATTCATTGGAGTTAATGCCAAATATAAAAACAAAGCAGAGTAAAGAGGCTAGGAGTACTGGGGGTTGTAATTTAACAGTGTGCTATTTTAATACCCTTTGAAGCTATCAAAGAAATTGATACATTTAGGGCAAAATTGCCAGATTTTTGTAAAACAATTCAACCTTGAGCACTGTTCGGCCATATAAGATTTTCTAGTTCTTCAATCAAAGCTGGCAGTTCAAGAGGGCAATGTAGCCTGTCTCTGTACTTGAGGCTCTCCACTGATTGCTCTGAGTCGACAATAATAGCAGAGCTGCAGCCAATTTCCAGGCTGGTGAGAATCTTGGGAAAAGAGATTTCAAAAATATTATGCCCCACGGAGTCCCCACAGTTGGTGAAAAATAACAGTGCCTCACTAGGCCGGCCAAAATTCTCGCCTGACCACTGAGTTCCGTTGTGGTCACAGAGTGCAGGCCTCGGTCTGGAAGAGAAGAAAGAAGTGAAATAAAATGCAGATGGTGCACAAAGAGCTTCATCATACTTGATAGGTCATTTCTAGAGAATTACATGATTAAGGAACGTGAGAGAACAGAGTAGCAGATGTATTGGGACTTCAGAAAAACATTTTGTAGGGGGCTTTAAAATTACTTGGGAGCTTAATAAAAATTGACATCTATATGGACACTATCTCATGGTTGGAAAGCCAGCTGAAAGATGGAAAAGCCTGTAAACAAATGAAAATAAATGGCTTGGCGTTCACATTAAGAGGAGTTCTCAGCATTGGCACGTGAAGAGCTATTATTTAGCATGAGAGCTCCATGGCTAAGCTTTTACAGTGGGATAAATAGATTGGGAATGAACAGTGCAAATGAACTATACTGGCAGGAGCCTCTGGAAAGGTAGGGACCCTCATACCATGGAGGTGTTGGTATTCAAATTTAGAAAAAGACTACTCCCGAACATCTGTTTTTCAGAATACAAAGTGGTGTCATTGTGGCTGGAAAGCCAGGAAGAGACCACAGTCCTGACTGTGTTCAAGAAGAGTGGCTGTTGAGAGTGCTGCTATGGAAAGAGCCTAAATGTCCATCAACTGATGAATGGATAAAGAAATTGTGGTTTATATACACAATGGAGTACTACGTGGCAATGAGAAAGAACAAAATATGGCCCTTTGTAGCAACGTGGATGGAACTGGAGAGTGTGATGCTAAGTGAAATAAGCCATACAGAGAAAAACAGATACCATATGGTTTCACTCTTATGTGGATCCTGAGAAACTTAACAGAAACCCATGGGGGAGGGGAAGGAAAAAAAAAGAGGTTAGAGTGGGAGAGAGCCAAAGCATAAGAGACTCTTAAAAACTGAGAACAAACTGAGGGTTGATGGGGGGTGGGAGGGAGGGGAGGGTGGGTGATGGGTATTGAGGAGGGCACCTTTTGGGATGAGCACTGGGTGTTGTATGGAAACCAATTTGACAATAAATTTCATATATTAAAAAAAAGGAGAATGGCTGGGGCAGGGGGGCAGATGAAAGATTCTCTGTTACATCAGGCAAATTGACAATTGAGAAGGAAGGGATCTACAGATGCTTGAAAGATGTAAACAACAAGTATAAAAAGATGTATCCCAACCCCCCAGGGCAGAGTGATAGGAGAGAAGTAAAAAAAGGATCATTGCAGCCAAATTCTTTCAAATATCGAGAACTCTGTTGGTCAGTTACGCTAGGAAATGATTCTTTTAGAGTTCATATTCCTATTTCAAGACCCTACTCAAATGTCACCGCATTTTCCTGGCTTTCTTTGATTCTTCTCCCACACCTCCAAGGCAGAATTAATCACTCCCTCAATTCTCTTGCACAGCATTTCAGAAATGCTTACATTGTAGCACTAACCACACTGTATTTTAGCTCCATTTTGACCTCTATTTAGTAGGATGTGAGCTTCTTATGGACTGGGTTTGTGTCTGATATTTTTCACCTCCAGCGCCTAGAATACTGACTAGTCTATTAGATGTGTAACACAGTGAATGGCACACCCTGATGCGTTTCCTTGGGATTTAGTTGTCCCAAGTTATTGTTTGTTACCTTGATAAGGCCACACTGCATTACAAAATGAGGGAGAGAGAATGTTTTATGTAATGATATGAAAAGATTGCCCATATGCTCATTTTAAGAGAAAAAGGCAAGGTGCCAAGCAGTGTGTGTATCTTGCTACCTTTCATGTAGAATGAAAGAAAAATCATAATACATTCCTATTTGCTATTGTATTCATAAGTGACATCTGAAAGGTTACTTAAAAAGCTAATTACTGGTTAGCTCTGGGGGAGATAGTGTAATAGAATGATGGGGACAAAGATAAATGCAAAATATTTTACTGTATACATGTTTATATCGTTTTGACTTCTTAAGCATTCATTCAACAACTATTACAATATTTAAAAATATCTCTTTAAAACTAATCACACAGAGCACGAAAGCAATAGCAACAATGATAAGAAGGCTGACAGGATGCCATGGTTCGTTAGTTTAAGCAGAAAGGTAGTGCTGTGTATTGGTTGGTTTTAACAAATGAACTCAACTCCAACTATGGACCAAGTTGTTGCCGAAGAAATTAAGGGAATTTTTATTTTCTCATACAAGTCATGGTAATCACAATTTTTTTTTTGGAAAGCTAACTGGATGAAGGTGGTGCCTCACTCTGCTTCTACTAATTACACTACCAGGGCCGCATGCCTTAAGGATTCTCCATCTGTCACATTGAACCCAAGACAATTCTTTAACATATTGTTAGAAAATCAATATTTTAAGTAATGAGATTTGGTCTGTCCTTGAAGTAGTGCTGGGTCCTAAAATAGACTTATATGAAGTTTTCATGTGTCTAAACTAATTAGTGATTGCTCCCCTGACTGATTACTTTCAAACAAAAACTATCACTATACATATATATGTATACACACACACATATATATATGTACATACATATATATATATTCATATATATGTACATATACACACACACATACATCTTGAATGACACATGTCAAAATATAATTTTCAAGAAGTTACCAAACATAACCCATACAAATATAAAATATGCATGTGTTAAAGAGTTATTCAACTCATTAATGAGAGAACGAGCTGGCCAGTAAAGACGGTTCAAAGGAAAAGTAAAAAACCGAAGTTGTATAGGCGTGGGAGAAAAAAATGTTTGACCAAGATGGGGTTAGATACATAACTAAGATGGTTACACAAATATGATGCTTAATAAATCCCACAGAGCAATAAAACCATAGCCTTTGGAATTATCTTTTCTACCAGGCAGAAATCATTTGTATCTCTACTAGATAAAAACCTACCAACAAACAGGCAACTTCACAGAAAATGGACTTTTAGTCAATTATTAGATACAGTCA
Source organism: Panthera uncia (assembly GCF_023721935.1). Lineage (NCBI taxonomy): Eukaryota > Metazoa > Chordata > Mammalia > Carnivora > Felidae > Panthera > Panthera uncia. The sequence continues at coordinate 87,347 of NW_026058437.1, forward strand.
AACAAGGTATATTCCCTTGAATGGTCAAATAATTGTCAGGTGGGCTTGTTAAACAATGCTCTGATATGACATCCAACGGGTATATGTCACTGTCTCTTTGCCTTACTTTCAAGTTAGTTGATGTTTCTTAATACATGTTAATGAAAGTGAAAGTTGGTGAAAGAATGGAGTGAGCCTTATCTTTGTCACCAGGCCTGGGAACAATGGGGTTTTAGATATTTTAAGAGGTAGGCCTTTTCTAATGGGATTCTCTGTACATATGAGTTAAAAAAAAAAAAACAGAATTATTAAGATATGTATTTTGCAACTGATATGATGTTGAGGATGAGGACAACATTGATACCCCTAAAAAAGACAATAATAAATTCGACTTCATTTGGAAGTAAAATATATGCATAATTTTACATTTATTTCTTGAGACGAGGGAACATCCTAACTCACAAAACTACCGTGAGCAGAAGACCATTTTATATTTATACAAACTGAGGATGCAGCTGTAATACATGAAAATATCTCCACAAACCAATTAACAAGGGAACTTGTCTTTCCTTGCTAATTGGGAAGCTGCACAACAAAGCTTATGGCTTTGTTGCTTCAGAGTAAATCACAGGGCTGATCACCAGAAGGCATATTTTTGATGTATTCCACCCAGCCTGTCAGTTCTCTAAATTGTAAGCAAAATAGTCATACAGTCAATGGCAAAGGCTCAGTCAGAGCTCTTCAGGAAAAATAAAGGTCCACAGAGAAACCAAAAATGCAGAGTTCATGTTGACAAAAGGATAGTTTTTCAAGAAACAGTGCAATCTATATTTTTCCAGAACGTAATGCAAGGCATAGCCTCAAGTATCATTAAGTAAAACTGGTTAATTTAGGTAGTAATAAATTAGTCTAGGAAAATTCTTAGAAATGCATCAAGCCAGCAATTCATTTAAAAAAAAAACACACACACAAACTTTTCACCCTGGGAATCCATGGGCTAAGCCCAGAATAAGAACAATTCTATTTATCCTCGTCCAAGACACTACTGAGTTTTCTACATCTCTTTCTTTTTGCTTTGTGTAATATACTAAGGAATTTTAAGTTGGAAAGTTTACAGTTGGCATAAACATTTTATACTTCCCCATAGGAATATCAGAGATGCTCTGCTTATAGAGGAAATTTGTCCTTAAGAAGAAGAAGAAGAAGAAGAAGAAGAAGAAGAAGAAGAAGAATGATGGTGGAGGAGGAGGAGGAGGGGGAGGAGGAGGAGGAGGAAGAGGAGAAAAAGAGCAGCTGGTTATCCAAACATTTCTCTTATAATAACCAGATGATTTGAAAAGGGAAAATGTTGTGAAGAGAAACACATGCAATTTGAATTCTTTGAAAGCACCACAACTACTATAGGAAAAAAAATATCTGGCCCAAATAAAAGTGTCTCCAATGCTACTTAGTATTTTCTTACTGACCCATTAAAAGCTGATGTACCGTTCAGGAAAAATAGGAACCCGAAAAAAAGACCACTTAACATCTTCAAAGTAATGTCATCATTCTTTATATTTTCTGTGCCCAAGGCAGACTTTTTCTTTGTTCTTTTCTCAATTGGTCTCTTAATAAAGCCTGAGGAGAGACTATACTTCCCCATGAAGATAAGGCTATTAATTAACCAGATTTGCCAAATAAGACTGGAAAAGTAAAGTATTAAGTAGCAAACTTAAATGCTGCAAAGTCATAACTGTGGCAGCAACACAGGGAGATTTCAGTGTTATAACCATCTTTAGGGCTTTAACTTCTACATGGGTAAAACTCCAAGGTTGTTTTAACATCTGATTATTAACAATCAAAACCTAGGCTTTGGGGTCTCCTTATGGTTATGGGAGATAAGTGCATTTTTATTCATTTATTTTTAATTCCCGAAAATTGTCTTCATATCTGCTCTTGATTTGAAAACAAAATACTAACCAAAAACCCTGTCTGAAGAGAGACTACAAAGGATCTAGGAATGCTACATAATAATGCTGGGGAATAGGGATTTCTCCCCTTACACTGATCTGACTGGATGTGGAAGCCTTAGAGGAGGTAAACACTGGTCTGAGATAAAGCAGAAGTAGAAAAGGAAACCTCTCCAGGAGAACCTTTATTCACAGAGGCAGATGGGGCTGAAGGCTCCCTTCAGTGTACCCCCAAATCTCAAAGACACAGCCAGGAGATCAAAAGCCACCAAGGAAGTCTACAAAAGAGGCAGAAAAGGTACATCTGAGTGGGGAGCTAGGGAGAAGAAAATGTAGAAGCTCATAAAGAAGGAAAAATTCTATAAAAACATAGGAAAGTTTTTACCTAAAATGGAGGCTTCATACATGCAAATAAGTACATTCAAACTAAGAAGTGGTACTGGAAGGGCAAGCCACAGGGAACGGAAAGTCATTTTCCTGGTCATGCAAATGAAGGTCTCAGATTTGGCTTGTGACCTTGAAGATGAGAAATTGCAAGTGTCCTAGACCATTAGAAGTCTAAAATAATATTATATGTTAGGGGAGAAAAAAGGTTCCCAAATATATAAGGGATTTGATGTACTCTTTTGAACTCCCAGGCAGACTAATTTTATCATTCTTATCTTAGTCTTCACCTCTGAAATTTCATTCCTTTATCCTAGTTAATGGTCCAGCACACTGTAGTGTTCAGTTCGAGGCAACATGGTTGGGTGTCAAGTCAAAGAAATAAAGACAGAGGTCAGATTCTTGCTCTGACTCTACTTTTCAAAGTAACCTCTGGAAACCAAATCTTAAGCATTTGACCTCTTTTCCACACACTAATCTCCTCGTATTTCCATAAATCGTCCACCTTTTGAATAAGTGTTTTCAATCCTTAAATTGAAAGACCTTAAGCAAAGGGAAAACACAGACTTAAAATTGTTTTCAGAACCACTAAAGTCTACTAAAGGGAAAAACGATGACAAAGGCATGGGAAAGAAGTCTAAAAGAAAATCAGATTGAGGACTTTTGCCTTATGAAATCCCCAATGTTTGGAAAATGAAGATTTCATAGTTGTTCTTTAAATGGGAAGATTGAGCTTGGATCACTTGAGGGGGGGGAGAAGAAGGTAAAGAGGAAGGGGGGGGGGAAGGAGTGGGGAAGGAAACAGGTGGAAGGATCCAAACCTTTTTATTTCCAAAACAGACTGTATGATTGAATTTCAATTTTCCTTTCCTAAACCAGTTTGCATTAACACTAATATAACCATCGGGTATGAGTACATAGTTCAAATGCTTTTAATGAAGTGAATCAATATCTTCCTCTCGTAAATCAGCCTTGGTTGATGGGGGAAAGTGGGGCATGCAGTTATATCTGAAATGGCCACATGTGTGGTGCATGCAAAGGGGGACAGGGAACTACAATTTATAGATCCCCTACTTGGGACAAGGTCCTTCACACAGGTGACAGGATTTACCCTTACATTAACCTTATGAGGCAGTGGTTTTGTCCCTGTTTTGAATAGGAGGATACAGAAGCTAAAAATGCTGATTCCCCAAGGTTTCATGGCCAATAGAGGCAGAGCCACAATTCATATCTAGTTTGGTCTGACACCAGAGCTTCCTCTCTTTTGCAGATCATCTGCTGCCTACATGGGCCTGACTGGCTTCCCATGGGCATTTGACTTCATCCAAGATTTGGTAAGATCAGCCCTACTCTACTCTCAGTGTAACCACAAGAATTCTTATAAAATATCAAACTACTAAAAGTCTAATAAAATACCAACAATCTTATAAGGTTCTTATAAAATATACATCTTTCATGAGGCACACACACGAGGGGTCCTTGGTTCTCAACAGTTTACTGTACTGATAGAAATTCCCACCTACAAGTACATTTGTTTCTCATGTGGACACATATAAAGCCTTTGTTGTATTGAGGGTATACTTTCAAGTCAGACAGACATGGTCCTGTGAACAACATAGCCTTATGTAGTTTAGTGTTTTTCACACAAAATATAACTTCAAACATTCTAAGTAATATATGATTTACAATCCTTTGTTCTCCCCTACCAAACTGCCAACCAAATGGCTTAGTGAACACCACCAGAATGGTCTTTCTTTTCCTGCCTATATTGCTTGTTCTTTTCCTTTCCAAACTAATTCAATCACACTTCTTAGAAACTTGAAAGAGTGTAGGTCACTCTTTTATTGTAACTCAAAATCAAATGAAAAACCAGTATAACTTATCAGGAATAGTCTAATGTGAAAGACCAAAGAGAATCTGCATGAAAGGTGAATATTTCTGAAGAGCAATAAGAAATACGGATTCTACTATAATATAGAGGATTCATGGGCGGGGGGGGGGCGGAGGCGGGGACAAGACAGCATGAACCCACCCCCAAAAAAGAAGAAATAACTGTGGCTTCTTTAACTTCAAAACCAGAATGATGACTGCTTCTTAGAAGGGATTGGTTTCAGTTTCTCTCACTTAACCTACCCACCCATGTGGAGTGCCTAGATGAACAGTCTCAGCATCAGTGTGGAGTTGGTGAGGACAGACCATCATACTGACCCCACCACTGACCTGATGAATCAGAATCTGTGCATTGGAGAAGTCATCTCCTCCCCAGTGATTCATATGCACATCCATGTACATTGATCTATTGAATTTTGGCACAGAAGAGAAGGATTCCTTTTCTTAGAGATGAGACTAGAAATAATAATTACACTAAAAAAATAATAGAAATCATGATGGAATAAAAATATAATTTCACTACAATAATCCTACTGAAGTTATATCTAGATATAAAGACTGACTTTTAGGAAAATGGAGATGGTTTTAAACTTTTTTTTTTCAAAATAAGTTATGTGATTGAATTCAGATATTTTTTTTCTCACTCTTTTGCTGACATTGATATAACCAAAGGTTGAGTGAATGCATATCTTCATGTGTAAATAGGGATAATATTGCCCACCCCACAGAATTGTGGTGAAAATTAAATAATGTGTGAACAATACCCAGCCTATAGCAGGCAGTCAAAACATAGTAGCACTATTAGTAACCATAATTACTAATTTTTGTACCAGAGTTCAAGTAGATTAACTGGCCAATTTAACTGGTCTCCCAATCAATTTTATTTTCTCCCCTGTTGTTTGTTTGTTTGTTTATTTGTAGAGATGTGTGGATCTACAATCACAGCAAAACTTGGTTTTATATTCCTTAAATTCCTAGATATGTAAATGATGAATCCAGTCAAAGGAAATTCTCCAAATATGCCAGACCCTAACATACTGATTCTACATTCTCCTGTGACTCAAAAATAAACAGTATAATATTTACCTGCACTATTATAATTAGAACAGGAAATGCTTCAATTAGACTTCTTCTCATGACAAAGAACCATTCCCTTAGTGTTCTCTCATGTGACAAACCCACCTCAATCTACATCCATCACCACGGTTTCCATTTCTAATCCTACCCTCAGAACTGTGAGCTATATAATTACCACTACGCCATATTAGCATTTGTGGGTTCCCTCGATACTAATGGGATGCAAAAGGTGACATGTGTATGGATTGTGTCAAGTTGTCACACTCCACAAAAACATGGTCCTAATCCCACAGGCTGCAATATCCACCGAATGATACACTCATGTCACAGAAGTACATAAATAGCGCTCTGCTGCCCGTTAAGGTTTCCTGGCAGTGGGATGAGCTCAGGGGGATGTATGTGAATGAGTGATCACATGTCATACGAGATGATTAAAAATGAGTAGGTCCCTTTTAGAGATTAGTGATTGTTAAATTATTTCATTCACTTGCTATTCGTGATGAATAATAAATCACTTTCCACGTCTGCTGTTCTATTCATTTACTACATAGGGATGTTTAGAAGCTAATTACTCTGAGATAGTCTCCCCAGCAAGAACGGAAGAAGGGGATGGGGCATTCCAGTTCTGATCGCCTGTTTTTTATGCTGGGACTAACATTTAGCCAGATTTTTTTTTCCTTAGGGTTGCCCATAGTTATATCCATTTCCTAGTGTTCTTGAAGAGTTTTACTTAGTATGTCCTAGTGTTTTAAAGGCTGTTGGGGACTCTTTGAAGGTCAAAAAGCCCCTTAATCTAAACTAGTACTTCCTAGAACTGTATAAATTAATTGTCTGTTTGGTAGGTGTCAGGAGGACTCATTTCCTTACTGAGAATATGTTAAACTCCTCACAGGATGTGCAACACACTCAGCCCCTTCCCTCTAAGCTTGCAATTAATCTGTTCCTTCAGCTCAGTATTTACCGAGTACCTATTTATCAAAGCTCAATGCTTTGATAAAGATTGTGAAAAAGAGAAAGATAAGCCATGTTCTTGGCTCTAAAATTAGCCTAACATCAAATCAGAGAGACAGTTGATATATATAAAATGATAAAAGATTCAATAAATATCTATCTCACAGGAATCTTGGGCTATCCACTGTGTTAGGCGCTTTTGTAAACATTATGTCATCTATTTAATCATAACAATGTTTTGGGATGAGTTTTATCACCATTTTACAGATAAAGAAATTGAAGCTCAGAAACGAGACTTACTTATGTTTAAACAGCTACTTGGTAGAAGAACTGAGACCCAGACCCCTCTGAACTCCAAGTCCAGTACACTTTCCAAACCCCCATATGTTCCATACACAATATGTGAGATAATTAAGAGCTAATTTGTGAGGCAAGGAGATTAAGTCTTGTAGTTCAGAGAGAAGGGCCCAGAGTTATCAAATAAGTCTTTGTAGACACAGGGTCTTCACAAAGTGAGGCTGTGAAGGGTAAAAAAGGTGTAAGTGGCAGAGGAGAAAAGGAACAAAAGAAGCAAAAGCCAAGAGATCAAAATGAGAAAGGGACATGGGAGGGGCGATTACAACTGGACTTGAGTAAACCATATACATTGTGTGGGGGACTGATTGATTAGGTTTCCCAGGCTAATGAAGCCATTACATGTCACATAAGAGAAAAGAGAGCTACTGTATTCTTTCCTTGACCAAATTTTCATCAGGTTCCTCTGAGTTGCCTTCTTAAGTAGGCCTCAACCTCAGCCTATGGGAACTACAAACTCTCAGAACAAACAATTGTATCCCCACCTCCCCACCCCCACCCACTAAGAGACTTAAACTCTAGCATGGTTTTTATGGGCCCAAAGCCTTATCCCTAGGATGACCACAGTCCCTTAAGTCTGGCTGAGAAAGCTCCAGCTGCCACAAGAATTTACTGTTTGTTCCAGCCAAAACTGGACCATAGACCCCTAATCTCCCTTTTCTTAGAGCATTTTCTTCAGAAAGCTTATAGTTATAAATCTTTTCTCTGTCCCTTTGAGATATATCTTCTAAAACCCAGGAATATCATTCTCAAGTGAGCCATTCCTTTGAAATGTAATCATCAAGAAAGGTAGGGTCCCTGTTGCCTAGTTTCTGTGGGAGGGTAGGAGCCTAACTTTGATAAGCATGAGTTAGTTAGCAACAGATGGCCGAATCATACTGACCATCACTACGCCCCAACATCCTTCAATACTATTCCTTAGGTACATGCCAGCATTTAAAAAGCTTCCCACCTTTTGTTTCAATGGAGATGAGTTCAGTTAATACTGGAGTCTCCATCCCCTACTGCACTAGACTGAAGAAAATCTGTCTTTCCATCTTTAACATTTAGCCCTATTTCTCTTTGACAATATTGGGCAGAAGAATGACAATAAAAGCAATGTTTAGCTTAGGAGCAAGAAGTAGAATGGTCACTTTCCCCCTTAAAATCCTTCAGTGACACCTGGGTAGGTCAGTCAGTTAAGCGTCCAACTTCAGCTCAGGTCATGGTCTCGTGGTTTGTGAGTTCGTGCCCTGCTTCAGGCTCTGTGCTGACAACTCTGGCTCTGGAGCCTGCTTCAAATTCTGTGTTTCCTTCTCTCTCTCTGTCTCTCCCATTCTCATGCTCTGTCTCTCTCTGTCTCACAATAATAAAGAAACATTAAAAAAAAAATCCTTCAGTGGATCCTTGTCACTTCAAGGTTAAAGCTAAAAGAATTAGGCATGGCATACAAGGTCCTTCAGGTCCTGACTCCTGTCTTCCGTTCCAGACTCATCTTTCACCAGCCCTCAACCAATACCCAGTGTTATACCCAGCTATAATGTAAGCTTGCCCTTCCTGAAACAGGCCATACCAGTTTCTCATCTCCATAATTTTTCAAAGGCTAGTCCTTTTGCCTGGAATGGTGGGAAAAACAGCTAGCATCTACTGAACATTCAAGGTATGGTGGGCTCCATCCTAAGAAATTATATTCAGTATCCATTAATCCTCACAGTTTTATAAGATAGATGGTCTCCTCTTTCACATGAGGCAAGTAAAAGCTCAATGAGTTTAGCTAAGTTGTCCAAGGTCATTCAGAATGGCAAAGCAGAATTTAACTCAGGGAATTTCATTGTGCTCCTGACTCAGCTTTTACTCAAAACCAAATAGACCATATTATTTCCTCTCCTCCTCCATTATTTTTCCTACCTTGTTCCCATTGTAAAATTCTAGGCATACTGTCAAACCCAGCTCAAGACTCTCTCCCACTTGAAATAGGCCCAATCCCTCTCTCCTCTGCTTTTATAGCACTCTATGTCTTCTGTGGTTATAACCCTTGTCATGTTACAGAGAGTTTTTTATCCATTTGTGTCTCTTTCACCTTGAAAGTAGAATGTCTGGTTCATTTTCATCCCAAGCCCAGTACTTGCCACAAAACACATGTTCAGCTAAAGTCTTTTGTATAAATTCTTGAAAGTAGGGAGAGACAAACATAAGACAGGTAGTTGGAAAAGTTATGGAAGAGACAGCATATGTTAGTATTGGCTGACTTACTGATTTGTTACAAAGGATTATAAAGAAGAGGAATAAAAAAATTGATCCATTCAACATATATGTATTGAACCCCTTCTGTAGGCCTAACACTATGGTGAGCACTTGGATAACATCGAAGCTTCCAGCATGGTTAGTGGGAAAACAAAAACCATTGGCAGGAATAAGGAAATCCTTCCAGAGAAGTGATTTTGTTGGGGATAGGTGTCAGAGAAAAGAATTGGATACTCAGATTGATGATTTATAAAATCCTTGAGATGAACACATTTGCGTTTTTCTGTTTTGATTTGATTTTTGGTGTATTTCTTCCAAAAAGAAGGAAGATAGGTATTTGTCATTTATAGACGAAAAAAGTCCATTTCAGCTGGGTAGATTTTCTGTAGGTGGCAACGTAGGAGAATGGATTTGAATGAGCACTTGTTTTGTGTCTGCGTAATTGAGATTGCAGTGTTATTAGTGTTCCAGGGTTCTCACCATAAAACCCAAATTGTTTGCTGCTTTGCATAAATTTACATGCCAAATTAAGGGAGTTTTAACCCACGTATGTGGGAGGAAGGGAAGAGAAATTAATACAGTTTGTATAATTACATTCAAACCCAAATTAAGAGACTGTTTTGCATATCATATGCAGAGTAGTTTAGTAAATCTATCAACTTAATCAAGCCCCAGGTGAAGGACAGTGAGCTCCAGTCAGTTGTGTGCTGGTAAATGTTGAACAACTTGCTCTTCCGGAGAAAAACAGTTATCTTAGATAGGGTTTGCGGATTTCTGTTTACATCATGGATGATTTCAAGCTACCAATCTGATATCACTGAATACTGAGTTGGGAAGAGATGTGTATATTTGACTTTCAGGAGCCAATGTATGTGGGTTCCAGCATACCACAGGCTTCATCTGAAGATTAAAATTTCACACATCTCACTTACTGAGCTTCTAAACTTAAGAGCTCCTTCTAAAAGATGGACTCTCTGACTGGTGGAAGGAATGTCAGTAGCCATGAGAAATTGTTAAACAGTGAGCCACATGCCTCTTCAATTTGGGGGAACTTAACAGCTTCTTCAGGGAAGAACCAAAGCCAAAAGTACAGAAAGGCAATGATATTCCCTCATGGAATGGTGTGTGAATGGAGGAACATTTGCTGACACATTAAGGACTGAATGACTCCACTGTTGGAACAATCCCCTCGAGCCCACCATCCCTGTGTAGTTCTAAACACAGGCCAAGTGTGGCATAGATGCACAGGACACTACGGTGAAAGACAGCAAGTACCTGAGAGCACTAGAATTACCTGCTTATATGTTTGTTTCTCCTAGATCCTGAACCCCCAAGGGCATCAGCCACGTTTTATTCAGCATCGTATTCCCAGTGAGCCACCGACACACAGTGGTTTCTGGATTGATGCATACAGTGAGGAAATGAGTAAACTTGCAGGGAAAATGTTACATTTAGGACACCTGCACTGCTTACTTAACAGGTATACTGTGAGGATAACACAATGACAGATGGAAAGCTTTTTGAAAAATGAAAGAATTAAACAAAAGCTGGGTATCATCGTTATTACTATATCTCAAAAGAATCTGCTGTAAACTAATTAGAGCAATATGGGGTTTTCCAGTCAGGGATATTGACAATAATCTCCTGTAGATATAGAAGCCTCCCAGTCATGTGGTAAATGCCTTGAAGTACTGCCTTCTAAATTATTGTCAAAATATGATAGATTGCCAGTTTCAGAAGCTCATTGGATAAAGTACGTCAACCTCTGGGAAAATAAGAAACTTTGTGATGGTGTTTCTAAGACCCATATTTTGATATAACTCCACTAGAATGGGTTACTTGTTAAATGTTTCTGCTTAGATTACTTCTCTTTTAAGCTTCTACTGAACATATATTAAGTGCTGCTGCATTCATTTTATCAAACAGCAGAATGTCTAGACTGTTGGCCATAATTTGTTGGTCAGCCATTATGTATTACCTCAAAGATTTTCAAAAGTGGGCACCAAGCAGGTCAGAGTGATCTGAGAAACTTTTTCACACTACACACATTACCCAGAAATTCTAAAAGGCCCACAGTGTGATGCATCCATTTCCTCCCTACAGGCTGAAAAGCAGTGTTTCAGAGGGATGTGTGTTTTATGCCTCAGATGTGATGGGATGGAAAAATCAAGAGACTGAGGACCACAGATAAGTATTTACAGAATGGATTCATGCATAAACTAGAATATTAGAGCTAAAAGGAATCATTAAGAAGATATGAAGCCTCCTTTACCCCACCAAGAAGTAACTGAGTAACCCAGTGAGGTCAGGCAGAGCTCAGGTCCAATGCTAGTCAGTGGGAAGGCAAGGCTAACAGCTACCTGGTCAGTGTTTTTATATCTGTTTATGACCTCACTCTCACTGATGGCTTTACCACAATAGACATCACAGTATGTCTTGCCAAGGTATGACATTTAAAGTTTTACTTTATCTTCTATACCATCTTAGTGCTCAATCTGTTTACACATTTATTAAATTAATAACCACTTTATAATTTGGCACTAATTTCATTGCCTTTCTTTATGGTATTTATCTCCTTGACCTAACTTCCTATTCCATAGCAATATTTGTGCCACATATTTTATAGAGTCCCAACCTACTGTAATTATTCAGTGAGTGTTAATATATTCTATCTACTAAGAATGATGTTATTTGCTGAAGATACAGTACCACACAAGACAGACAATGTCCCTATCTTTACAGAATTTACAATCTAGTGGAGTGGCCGTGCAAATAACCACATAATTATAACAAGCATATAAGTACTATAATGGGGGAACTATAGATTTCTGTGGGAACTCAGGAAAGGGATAGTGCATTTATTACCTATGTTGTAATGCAAGTTATTCTAAAAGTTAGTGGCTCAAAATAACAAATATTTATTATCTCATAAATTATTTGGGTCAGCAACCCAGGCATGGCTTAACTAGGTACGTCTGACTCAAATTCTCTCATCAGGTCACAACCACACTGTCAGCTAGGCTGAAGTCTAATTTGAAGGCTTAACTGGGGATGAGGTTTCATCTGTTTCCAAAACTGCTTATGTGACTTTTTAATAGGTTTCAAAAGGTTTGTTTCCAAGCTCACTGACATGGTTGCTGGCAGGCTTCAGTTTCTTACCATATGGGCCTTTCCACAGGTGTTTGAAAGATCCTCTGGTAATTGATGGTCCAAGAGAATCAGAGACTGAGAAAGGATGCTGGAGACAAAAGTCAGTCTTTTTGTAACCTAATCTTGGAAATGACATCTTAAGGAGAAAATGCACATTCCTTCCGCTATATTCCATTCATTACAAGTGAGTCACAGTTCCAGCTCGTATCAAAGGAAAAAGACTGCACAAGGGCATGAATAGGGCCAACGTAAGGACTCCCTATCACAGATACCTTAAATGGGCAGGGATTGGGGTATATGGAAAAGGAGCCCCTTTGCTCCCCGATCCTGAGAAAGTAGCATCTGAATGAACTTGAAAAATTGAAGGCTGAGCAGAAGTGGCCAGGCTGGAAGTGTGCATGTGTGGTTGAGTGTGTGCATATATATGCACACTCACACAAGGGGGTAAGGATAGCATCAAAAAGGCTATTCTTTTTCCAGGATAGCTTGTGCAAAAAAGCAATGGTGAGAGCAAACACGTTTAGTGTTCCTGGAGCACAGAGGTATAACCAGAGGTGGACACTCATAAAGGATGAGGCTGGTTGGACAGGAAAGCCAAAGGATGGGTCGTGACCTCACCCTCTTGCTTTCCTTTGTCTCCTATGACTTACACTGTTTTTATCATTAGATAATAATAGATTACCGAGAGAAGTATCAGTCAGGTGCAAGTAATACAATATCCAACTCATACTGACTTAACCAGTAAGGAAACATATCAGTTTGCATAAGACTAGAATATTTCCAAGGTTGACTGACTCAGTAGCTCAAGAAGAGTCTTTTCTACTTATCCACTTTGCCATCCTGAGTACTGGCTTCATTCCCATGGTGTCACTTCACACACAACAATGTTCCATGTATTTCTTACTTGAGATGGAGAAAACCTTTCCCAGAAGTTCTTTATTTTTCTCCCTTCCTCTCTCAGTGGCCAGGATTAGGTCATAGTCTAATTCCTGAGTGAGTCAATGGCAAGGGGGAAAAGAATTACTTTGATTGGCTTAGACTAATCAACTAGGATGGGATGATGTGGCACATCAGCCACAACTACCCACTAGAGACAGCTGCATACTCAGACTAGACTGGTTTAGCCCTTCAAAGAATTCTTTCCACTGATTTGTGCTCTGGCTTCCATGCCCTGGACTGTAATCAAGGGCAGTTCAAGGCTCAGCCACATAAAATCTGCTTCTACACTAACTAAAAAACTGCTTTTGAAGGCATTTTTTTCTTATATCACTTGAGGCCTTTTGTGGAAAACCTTGCATAAGAAACACTTTCCAAAATTAAAGTTGAAAAAACAAAGTTCTTGAGGACAAGAAATATGGAGCTGACCATGCTTCCCTTTTTCCAATGGCTGCCAGGAAACTCTAAGCGAGAGCAGGAACCACAGACCTCTATTAACAATTGTAAATTATTGAGGAATTTACTCCCTGCTTGTTTTCTTGGACTTCATTTTGTTTCTGTATCTCTCCAACCCAGACATCAGCTGATGCCTCCAGGTTTCTCTGGCTCAGCATTCTCCTTTTCACCCTCTGTCACCGAGGCTCATTTCCCTCACTGGTTGCCACCGGAAACACTATATTAAGCATTTGGGGAAACTGCTTACTGCAGATATCTGTAGAATGAGGGGGCCAGGGGGAAAACCCAGGCCAGATGACAGACGTCAATTAGGAATTTCACTCACCTGTGTCATCAATACATTCCCCAGTCCCACCGCACCTTCGTCCAATCTCTTTAGGAACAACGCATATTTCTCTTCTTGGCCTATGCATAGCAGTTCAGGAATCATCTTTGGCTATTTAAGTAGGCCTTTGGGATTTCTCTTTCCATTGTGGACAGGTCATCAAAGTACTCCAAGCATGGTTCTCCCCCAGAGAAAACCTGGTAGATGATAACATTTTCACCATCTTCTTATACATATATATGGTATTAAACTATTGTGTATGTCTTTCTTTTTAAGCCACCCAAAGTCCTTTTTGAAAAAGACAGATTATAATTAAGTTTACTAAAGCTACCTAAACAATGTTATAAAGGACATTATTGGCTACAAAAAATAAAATGCTTGAAATTACAAAAAGGGTGTAGCTAAGCAAAACATTTGCACATGATCTGGGGTGTGGCTGTGTCACATGTAGGTCTCATTTTCCTATCCTTCTCCTAATGCTTACATACAAGATGAGAAATCAATTGAATAAAACACTAGATAATTCTGAATCCAAAACACACCTCTCAAGTATTTAGAGATCATAATTTTAATAAATATTTTCATGGAAAGAATATATTGTAATCTTTTTGGAACATCACATACTTCACTCTGCTACCATACAGCACTACAGTCAAGAAAGACTCCTTGACATGATATTGAATAGTTATGTGATCCTGCCATGGCAGAAAGAGAGGTTTTTAAAGATGCTGAAAAAGATACCTAACCCAAAACAATATTCTTGAATTATTCATTTTGCCACAATGCAGTTGGAAACTGATCCCCACAGGTCTCCTTTCCACTGCTCTCCAACCCCCTTCATTGTTCCTTTGGAGACTTCATCTCAAGTCCTCACTATTCACAAACCTTTTCTGGAACCCAGCATGAGTATGCAAAGCCATCAATAATTTATTTTTTTCCACTTTGGGTGGTGATAATGTTACTGTATCAGCACAAAAATGATCCAGGTGAATAATGCTAACAATAAGAGTGCTACCTTAGATGTCCCAAACACATTTCCTCCCTGGAGTGCAGAATGTTCTATCTATCGGCTCATTTGTCCTTTCAAAAGAGGCAGATACTGTTATGTTATTAAGTTAGTAGAGAAGCATAAAGGTTTAAGCCACAGCCATCAGCAGAAAAGGTAGGATTAAATAAGAAAATGCATAGGGTCTAACTTAATAATCACCATACACTGAAGACAGAGTTATATTTTCTCCCTCTTCTGAAAATCCTCACTTGCACAGTGTAAAATTAATAAATACAATAAATTAAACTAATATTGGCATGCACTTTACACTTTACCAATACTCCCTGTGTACTACCATTCCTAATCCTCAACACTTGCCTGAGAAAGGATATTTTCATCTTCATTTTCTAGATGAAATTGAGGCTCAGAGAGGTGAATTTACTTGTCTGAGATTGGGAAACTGGCAGGTGTGAAGCCAAGACTCAAGTCAAGATCTTCCAACTCTAACTCAATTCTTTTGTTGTTATACTTCTGACTAGCAGTTGATAAGAGGGAATTTTATCCACATTTCAAATCAGACAGGAGCTCACAGTGCTTCATATTGTTGTATAGGATAAGAAGATGGAACTTAATTCACTCAGACCATTAAAGGCTTCTGGCTCAACTGGAAACATGAAAACAACTACCACAACAAGGTCTGGTTTTACTAAAAAAAAAAAAATAAATACACACACACACACACACACACACACACACACACACACACAATAACATCAGATTTTATTGACCTTGGAAACATTTCCAAGTCTCTTCTCTTCTCAAGAGTGGTCAGTCTGACCCCTAAAAAAGAAGGGAGGCCATTTAGAAGACAAGAAAGAAATGTAAATCAGATGGGAGCATGATTGAGGTAGCTAACAATTTATGCAGAGACATAGCATCAAAATGCTAAATATTAACTATGTTAGGAATGAGCAGTCTCGGCATGGTTTTCTATTTCAGAAGGTTAAAGAGGAGGTGCGTTTTAACATTAGGACCATTAAAGCCGTAAGGAAAAGGAGTAAGTACAAGCTGTCCAGCTAATGGACATTTCAGGATGGATGTATGCAGACAAATCTGTGCTCAGACTTGGGAACTAGAGACAAGACACTGAGGTAGAAAGGGCAGGCTTCTGCTCAGGTGCTCACAGAATGGTGCTTACAACCATCCACAGGGTGCCATCTGGACACTGGCTTGTCCTAGACACTAAATGCTAGTCACCTCCTCCCTTCTTCACAGGCCTGGAGGAATTGCCTCGTTTTGCAGCTGAGAAAACTGAGGTTCAGAGAGGCTAATTCTTCCCAAGTCCCAAGCCAGAAAGCAATTGAGCTGGGGAATTTGACTTTGAGGTTGGGCCTCCTCCTCACCACACCCTCTGGCCAGGCAAAGGAGGGTTATTCTACTGAGCAACAGAACACACGAGCTGAGAGTTTCAGGGCTGAAGCGAGGTGGCAAAAAGGAAAAGAAAGGATCCACGAAGCCTCTCCCTACTCGCTGATTCCCCACACCCTCGGTCACAGACCACTGCCCTCCTCCGGGCTCCTCGTCTCACCCGAGTGCTGAGGGAGAAAGGGAGTAGACAAGGTGGTCGAGCCCCTGCCCTGTTTCCTTCTAACAATCATTATTCATGACCAGCCAGGGAAACTGTGACTTGAGCCAGGGTCACAGCAAGGTGGCTTTCCAGGGGGCCACCTTGGCAGTCATCACTAAAACACTAAAAACCCTGAAATGTGGCCTCTCAGGCTTCCAGGCACATGTGGAATGCATTATGTTTCTAATCATAACACTGCCAAAGCTGCGTTCAAATAAGGAGCTTGTGAGAGAAACTACCCAAATTAGGAAACCAACATGGGCACAACAGATTCGGCCTTCAACCTCTCCTGCGCACTGCCAACATTTTTCTCCTCTTGCCTGATACTGCCATTTAAGCATCCTGTTAACTGACAGAATTTTTCATAAGGCAACCTCTGTTTGGGGAGAACTTGTACCAGGTTTATTTATAATTGTCCTATTTCCCAGCATTGAATCTGTTATGTTTACTGCTGCTTTTGTTATTAGGAAATATTCACCTTTCCTCCCCCAAAAGACTCTGGTCCTCTGGTCTTTTGTTTCTAGAAAGATCACTAGGCTCCTCAATCTCAGAATCTGACTAGCTATCAGAGTCACTGCCACTTTTTCTGCTTTTAAAGCAGATATTTAAGTATGCTCACTCTTTAATGTACCTCCAAGTGTAGCCCCAAATCTTTGAATTTGGGATACAGAGGATTCTTTTCCCAGAGGTATCTCATGCCTCTTCAGCAGAAATCCTAGGCTGGGAACCTACCTTCGTATCTTGCTTCGTGCCTCAAACCCCAAGCCTCATCCAAGTTCCTAATTTACCTCCCAAAGCTAGGGCACCTCCTTAATCAAAAGACATCCAAGTCAACAGTCATAAACAATTTCATTATCTCCATTACTTCCCATAAAAACCCTATGGGGAAGGTACTATTATTTTAGCTTTCTAGTTAGAAAACTGAGGCACAGAGCGATTGCAAAACTTGTTTAAAATCACATAGCTAGTTAATAACCAGATTTGGAACTACAACAATCAAGCCTCTCTTTCAATTTCTTGTTTGTAAATAACTTCAAACTCACAAAAAAGCTACCAAGAATGGGAACAGTACAAAAACACTGATGTATTCTTTGCCCAGATTCCCCTATTGTTAATAGTTCTTATTTGCTTCATTTGTACTCCTGTTTGCTTGCTCTCTCATCTCCTTACATATAAATAATGTTTTATACGTTATGTACAACAGACATTATATATGATGTTTTTCTCCTGAACCATTTAGAAGGAAGTTGAATACATTACGCCCCTTTGCCCTTAAATGATACAACGCATATTTCCTAAGAAGAGGGATATTCTCTTACATAACCATAGCACAGTTATCTCATTCAGTAAAGCTAACATTAACAATAAAATTATAATCTAATCTATATAATCCAATTTTTCCAATTGACCTAAAAATGTCTTTTATTGCATATTTTTTCCTCTTCTACAAGATTCAGTCTAGGATCAGGTTTGCATGTACTTGTCATGTTTCTTTTATCTCTTTTAATCTGAAACATTTCCATAGCTTTTGTCTTCTAGGACACTGACATTTTGAAGAATATCTTCCTCCCCTTTTTCTAGCAGTAAATGCCTGATTTGAGGTTTGTCTGATGTGTCCTCACATTTAAGTGACACATTTCTTGCCAGAATATTCATAAGTGATATTATGTGCTTCTCATGGTATCACATTCTGGAAGTACAAAATGTTTATTTGCTCCTCATTGGTGATTTCACTTTGTTTATCTAATCAAGGTGTTGTTTGATTTTTACACCATATAGTTTATAATTATTCCCCTTAAAACTAATAAGCAGCCTGTGGGGAGTCAGTTAAAGAACATGAAAATATACTGTTCCTCATCAAAATACCCCCTCCTCAGATTTAGCATTCAATGATGATTTTTGCTTGAGCCATTCTTAACTAAGATGTTTATAAAATGATGCCTCCACATTTACCAGTCAGTTCTTGGCTTTCTAGAGTAAGTAAGGGCTCTCCCTTTTCCTCCATTTATTTACTTATCTATTTATTGTCAGTATAGGTTTGTGGGTTTCTATTTTCTTTATTGATTTATATTCATACTCTCCCGATTTATTTTGATATTCAAATTGTTTTAGCTTCTCTTATCCTTATGACATACGCTCATCATTGTTTTTAACATTTCCTTATTTTCTTGCATAACGAGATGTTCCAGTCCCCTCTGGAACTTTCTATGCCCCAGGTCGAGATTCATCCATTTCTCTGAGAGATCTTTGCTCTTTTAGTAAAGAATGGTATTAAGGACCAAAATCTGAGAACTGGATGTGCTCAGTACTCAGTACTTACTAAGGTGTTTTTTTTTTTTTGTTTTGTTTTGTTTTGTTTTGTTTTGTTTTGTTTTTTTGCTTCTAGTTCCTTTCAGTACAGCTGGGAAATATATGCATGCATATATACAAATACATGCATACACTTACCTATATATCCAAACATGTACATACATGAGCACATGTGCATGCATACACATTTGTAAATATTTTGAAAATAAGTTCACACTAATGCCTCCAATTTGGAGCACAGTCTCTTAATCACTGCATAGTATTTGTTCTTTGCTTCCACATGTTTGGGGAAAAAAGCAAGATAGAAACTATTATGACAGCTTTACACCTGCTGCTTAAAATTTCATCCCTATTCTGGGGGCAACATTATGTGTCCTTAAAAGTGCACATTTGTCTTTGGTCCATATTTGAGCTCTTTCTCCTTGAAAGACTGCAGGCTTGTGAGGGATGAAGGCTTGAGTTTCTCCTGGAATTCAGAATCTTTGACTCCCACTGGTTTAAATACTTTGAAGTCATTCACAAAAAATACATCATATCCTTAGCAGCCAGTCTGTCCACCATGGACTCCAGATCTGAGAGGCTGACAAAGAAAAGTGAAGGAATGTAGGCAAAGACTCTTCTGGGTGGGGATGAAAGAATTTGGTGGCAAAAGAGCATGGGGTACCTTAAGTCTTTAGATGTTGAAGTGGGTGGGTGGGGAAGAGTCCCCAGAGATGGATACAAGGTAGCTCAGTGACTCTGTTCTCTGACTTTCCAGGTCTATTCAGGAGGAAAAAAGTAACTATATTCAAAAACAGGTAGTCATTGAACATTATGGCAACCCCCCAGCCCATCAACGCAAACCCACAACAGAGCCTAGAACTAAATGCAATGAACCAGCCTCAAGAGTAATGACCTGAGTAGCATAGGCCGTACTCAGGCACAACACAGGACTTCAGAAGAGTCCTGCTTACCAGTACTCATCAGCTTCAGCTTTCCTTTATGGTAATTGTATTGAGGCAGCAGTATATGATAGCTTTGCAACCAAAGGGAACTGAGTTCTAGTTTTCAGTCTGTTATATTAATAACTGTGTGGTCTTGGATTATAATGACCTCTCTGAGCCTTGACTTCTTTATTTATAGAATGAAAATACTGCAAGATTGTTACATGAATTTGAGGTTGTAAACGTAAAACCATAGCATGTAGACTTTAGATAAATGCAGAGTTTCTTAAGACTAATACAGGGGTTCATAATACCTTATGTATGCTACATCTTTACATATGTCCCTAAGAAAAATAGTCCAAGGTGCTGCACAGAAGGGCCTAGAGCTTGATATCATGAGAGAACTGAGCTGGACCAAATCCATAACCATAAGTTATCTCCCAGTGTGAATTAACTAATAGCTAAGAAGACTTTCCTATGCTAATCAGCCAGAATTTTACAGAAACATAATAGTTTGGAATCAGGTCCCTTGTTATTGAATTTTTAGCTGCTTTCAAAACTGAAAACATCCCTGCTCTTGGGCCATTGTTATCCTGAGAAAACCTGCAATATTGCATTTTCTTTGGAACTTAAGTGGGCAGATAATGGTGTGGCCAAGGGCTGAAATGAAATACAAACAGTCCCTTGTTGAGGTATGCTCTGACTGGGCTGCCCTCCTCACAGGCAGTGTTCACCTTCAAAAAGTGTGCCTTTTTCCAGCTCCCCGAGCCCATGACTGCATGTCCACAAACAACCATTGTGGCTGGCTCTCACTTCTACCTGAAGATAACTGGCAAGTAAAATGTAACTTCTGTTCTTTTCCTACCCAGTAACCAACTCAAAGAGCAGAGCGGTTAATGGATATTGCTATGGCAGATTCATATGGGAGCACACATCTAGCAATACTTCCCTGGAAGGGAGTGCCTCAAGCCCGCAGTCTCAAAACCTCTGTTTTCCAAGCACCATTGCCCTAAGCCAAATGCCTTTGCAAGCTACCCAGGACAGGTGCATCTGTCACCCAGGTCTGAGGGGATGGGAGTGGAAGGTACTATGTGAACAGCAGACAGCATGTCCTACCTAAAGTCCTTGACATTCAGTTGTTTTAACACGATAGTGGCCAAAACAAATGAATTAGCTTGTTGGTGACCCCCTGCCCTTACTTGATGCTTGTTCTTTGTAGGCTTTAATCTGAAGGAGATGATAATGCCAGAGAAGTAAGAGATGGGGTCCTACTCCCGGCTCTACTACCAAAAAGCTCTGAGAACTTCAAGTCACTTGACTTCTCTTGGCCCAGTTTCCTCATAAGATAAGGACGTGAAGCCTCAGGTGAACGTGAAGGTCCTTCACCATTTCTTGAGGCTCAGATTCCAGACTGGTCCCAGCCCACCTCCCCAGTGTCTGTGCCTACCTAAAGACTAACTGAGGTTTGAGGAACCTGAAGCTTATATGATCTGGGGGGTAGGGGACTTCTTTAAGAATAATAATACAAAAGTATAAATATCGAAGTAGGTCAACAGTGAATATTTCCTTAAAATGCAAAAAGAAAGCATAAAAATTTTAACTTTTATAAGCCAACAAATTATCAAAAATTTAAAACCCAGGGAAAAACTGACATAAGATTTGTTAATTATCTGCTTGACAAACCCCAGTAAATGCTTTTATTCTCCATTTTTTGGCTGCATAATCTTTGATTTTCTCTTCCTACAACCAGATTCTGTAAGAACCTTCTCTATAGAGAGACTAGAAAGATAATTCAGCTTGCCCTCTAACATAGTTGACCAGAATTTATTATTGGTGATAATTTAGAAAATTTCTTTCAGCTTCACAACTCATTATTGGCACTGTCATGTACATTTTTAATATTGTTGTCAAAGTTGGGAAAATCCTGTATCAAGGGTCATTTATATGTGAACTATACAATTTCAATCATTCACATTTCCTTGGGCAGAGACTAAGCTGAAATATTCTTTCAGTTGATGTCACTCATTACCCAAGGCCTTGAGTGACCTCAGCTCTTATCACTTAATACCAGGTACTCTGCAGCCCCACCTTCATGAACAGAGAACTTCTCACAGGCCCCCAACACAGAGCAACCTTCTACAACTCTGTGGCTTTGCAAATGCTGATCCCTCACTTTTAATTGCTCAACTATACCCCATCCCTCTTCTTTAAGGTGCAAGCAGATTCAGCCACCACCACCCCCCCCCCTGCTCTTCATTGTTCTGTTCTTTGCTCACACTACTAGAAAAAGAATCCTTCCTGTATTATAGTTCTCTGTCCATTTGTCTGCCTTCCCCACTAGACTCAGATTACCCTGAGAGAAGGCAATGGGTCTTTCCATTTGCCTAGCATAAGGGTCTAGCTCAGAAATGATGCCCAATAAATGTGTCATAAATAGAAATCATCCCACAACATAGACTGCAAGGAGTGCCACAATTCTTTACCTTTCTAAAACAAACCTTACATCCTTCTAATTTCTCAACTGTCACTTGGTAATAAAAACAGCAGAACCATTTATTAGGGTGTCTTCCTCCTTCCTTGGGTTTAGGCAGTCCATGAAAGGGAAGGGCTTCTCATCCTGGTTCTTACCTGCCTAGCTTCAGACGTATGAGGGGAGTGACTGTTTATTTTTCTCTGAATGAGATTTATTTAGTTTAAAAAATCCAGATTCATGAAAATGAGGGGCTTGCCCTCAGGCATTAGTCACCATTGGTTACCTGGACATTGTTTCTCCTTCTGCTACTCTAGGAGGTGATGGAGTTGTGATCCTCCAAACTCACCTTTGGCTGGCCCTCAAGGACCCTTTTCCCCCTTCTTCAAAGGTGGCGGCATCTGGGGGAAGCCACCTAAATCACCTAAGAGAGCACCCTCCTTCTGAAGTGTCGTTACCTCAGGAAAGTGCAAATGTGAGCAGGGGACAGGTCTATGCCAACTGCAGAATATTTCAGACTCATTTTCTTCAAGGCCTGGAAAGAACCCCAAAAGGGCTGAGTAAAGAAGTCAACAAACTGGTTACATCTCCACCAGCCTTAGAGGAAAATGCAAAGGAGGAAAGAAAAGGAAGGAAGGAAGGAAGGAAGGAAGGAAGGAAGGAAGGAAGGAAAAAAAGGAAGAAAGAAAAAAGAAGGAAGTGAGTGAGGGAGAGAGAGAAAGGGAAGGAGGGAGGGAGGGAGAAAGAAAGGAAGGAAGAAAGGAAGGAAAAAAGGAAGGAAAAAAGGAAGAAGAAAAAAGGGAGTGAGGGAGAGAGAGAAAGGGAAGGAGGGAGGGAAGAAAGAAGGAAAGAAAAAAGGAAGAAAGAAGGAAGAAAGGAAGGAATGGAGGAAGGGAGGGAGAGGGAGTGGGAGGGAAGGAGGAAGGGAGGGAAGGAGGAAGGGAGGGAGGGAGGAAGGAAGGGAGGCTCTCCCCTCTCTTCTTTGTCCTGGGCAAAGAAGCCTAGAAAGTGAAGAACACTGAAGTCTTGTCACCCTTCCTCTGTGGGTGAAGGACACAAGTACTTCTTCATTCATTTTCTGAGTCTGCTCAAGCAAGAAAATAATAATAATAAAATAAGGCACAGGTTAATTTCTACATTAACTTATTAATACATTAGCCTGGCATGAATGTTTATGGAACACATCAATCAATGAATGACTTCTCATGGTTCATTCATCTTCATGAATCTGGATTTTTTAAACTAAATAAATCTCATTCAGAGAAAAATAAACAGTCACTCCCCTCACACCTCTGAAGCTAGGCAGGTAAGAACCAGGATGAGAAGCCCTTCCCTTGCCTCATTGGGGAGATGGACATGGCTTGTTCATTTCAGCCTCAAAGACAGAGTTTCCTCACCTGCTTCAAAGAAGGGCTGTTGATTCTGCATTTTATAAAAAGTAGTTAAGGCGGGTGAGATCTTGCATTGGGTTTCTATGGACAAACTTCACGCTGCTACTATATTACCTGGGAAAAGAAAAACAAACAAACAAACAAAAAACATTTTTCCCTTAGTCAGAACTTTTTAAAGAGAGACTGGATTATAATGCCTTAACATCTTTTATCAAAAGACAAGAAGAGATTTGCCGAGCCAAGTGCACCCCTAACCTAATGTGTCCTTCCAAGTAAGGCTGATGTTTGTAGTCTAAGGGAGCAATTGGATTTCACTACCTCACATCATCTGGTCATTAACTTACGTAGCAGAACAAAATGGCCCACCAAGCTCTTTTCTAGTTAGCAGGACTTATTTAAATTCCTTTCCCTCCCCCCACCCCATCCTCCTTTTTATAACCAGTGGCAAATTACCAGTATTGATAAACCATTAGAAAATAAAATAAGAGACAATTTTATTGACAGCTAAATGAAGTAATGCCTGGGTTGTGTTGGTTTTAAGCAATTGAGCTTTTTGTATTCATTAAAACTCTGCAAGCAGCATGTGTTAAATTTTTGATATATGCAGTGCGCACTGAAATCTTTATCTACATTAACTGAGACACCAATTTGCACCCCTGCTGCACTCTAATAGGCTGATTTATTGTGGTTTTCTGAGGCCTATTAATGAAAGAGCTTGGAGTTTTTTAGTGGCCTGAATCAATTTTATTTGGGGATGAGGCAGAACTTGTCAAGGTCCATGCCTCTGGTTTTCTCTTCTGTCAGTGTGGATGGATCCTGTGAGCTCTCGTGTCATGTGCAGCAGCCAGGCGCTTGACAGACGGGTGTGTGAACCAGAGACTGCTTAGGCATCTGCGCACACTCAGCACGGGATTCCCCAACTATCGTCGAGGGGGAGAATGGCTTATGAAGGGTTCTTACAAAAATAAATACAAATAAAACACAAAAACAAAATCCAACAAAGCTGACAATAAGCACCCATCTGAGTGACCATGTTTACTCTTCACCATTATTAGTAAGTTCTTGGACCACCTAGGTTGATGGCTTCTTAAGATCTTACTCCCCTGTTTGAACTTAAAGTCTCTGGTTGGAGAGCCCAGAAGGATGGCAACCTAGTTTTGATCATTCATGTATCCAAAGCACCTAGAATAGAGTCTGAGTTCATTAATATTATCAGGGGATAGACTTCCACACAGAAAGGAAAAAAGAAAAAAAATTATTAAATGATTATTTTTTTAACCAATGTTTGTTACTATTAGTGTAGAATCTGATGAAAGCTATGATCTCTCTCCAGAAAGAGGCTTGGTTGTTCACGAACATTACATTTTCCATACAATTTCAGACTTCCCTAAAGACCCATAGGCAGACCTCAGAGTAAGGTACACTCTGGTCCACGCAGTGCCCAGAAACAAAATTCCTTAATTACTAGAGCTGGGGGAAGCTAACAGAGACCATATGGGGGAT